>NC_041344.1:15986442-16208942 GCF_004354835.1 Perca flavescens | reverse complement strand
AGAGGGACAAAGAGAAATGGGGGGGGAGGGGGAGAAAGGAGGAAGAGCTACAAGGAAAGGAAGTAGGGGGTTATTGTTGGAATTGAAAAAGTAATAATGTGCTATGACAAAATTCTAAATTAGATTGCCGGAGAAACGGAAATTAAATGAGTGTGTGTTTGTGTGTGCTTGTTTGTTTGTGAGTGTGTGCTTGTGTGTAGTCAGCATAGCAAGATTGAGGCTGCTGCTGCTTGGGTGCATGTTTTTGGGTGACCTCATAGTACTATCTATTTGTGTTCATTATATACTCAGTTAGTCACAGTATATTAATGCACGTGTATATACTAAAATATGCACATGGTCAGTTACATTTTTTTTTCAAGATTCCCACCATTTTAGCTCTCTTCCTTGCACCATAGAGATATATGCACACTATATTCATTGATGCTCTCTTTGTCTCATTTTATCTCTGTCTTGCTCTCTTTCACTCAGGCCACCCCCACCCCACACACTTTTGCACACATGCACATTCACCCAAACCATGAATATTCATAAGCCTATTCTCTATCTGAGATCATGATGAAATTTTCTCCGGGCCAACTATGCTCATATATATGTGTGTGTATTTGTGTGAATATGGATGCCTTGATAGCTGAAAGGTATTTCTTTCCTGTAAATAATTCTGCACCAACTTAGTAGAAGCACACATACTGACACTCATACATATAAACGCACAAACAAACAGATGCACTCAGATGTCCAGAGAGAATCTCTCCATACACCTTTTATGTTTTTTCTACAGCATAAGTGTGGCATACTGTAGTTGTGCAGCATGTGTTTCCATTATATTTAGCTCATAGTACTATATGGGTACAATAAAAGTGTGCTGAAACAGCACCCTCCCAATTTCAAATGTTGCTTGTAAGATTGGTTCTGCTGTTGCTACAGTTACACGTCATGTCAAGTGAAGTTCATTTGTATATCTCAAAATCACAATGGATCTGTAGGCCCACATCCATAATGTTTCTCTACCCATTCCAAGTTCTCTGCATACTAAATGTAAACTAAACTATGCCCGCTTCTACTTTAGTTGTTTTTGCTATGTTGACAACTTCTTGTCATCTGTACAGTGGCATCTCAACAGCATCACATCACCAATAAAGGATAATGTGCTGTATATTCAATATATATGAAGGACATTCAAATGCAAAACAATGCAAAACAATAAGCAACATTCTATTCTCATGAGAGAGCAATGATGAGCAATGCTCCTGGAACTGATGAGTTACTTTATCTTCCATTATTGTCACACTTAAGTCCATGCAAACAAAGTACTTTAGTAGTATTAGTCCTGCAAAGGGCCTATTTTAAAGTGCCATGTTCCCTTAATAAGTCATGTCTGTAATCATAGAAAACCAGAGCAGACTATTTGATACAAACTTAATTGTAGTAGTTAATGTTTCTGAACAGCTTTGTTAGCTCAACTAAGCTACTTGATACCCAGCCTGTAAATATGCTGTATGTGTGTAGATTTCCTTCAAACTTTAGTGATGGTGGTATTGTTGAGCTGACACAAAGTCAAATCCATTTCACTACGTCTGTTCAAGGATTTTCTAAATGAAACACGCTGTTCCCGTGATTAAGGTACAACATGATAAATGCATGATTATTTAAGAACAGTGCACTTAAGACTACTTATGTATGTATTTAAGTTGTCATGTTTACATTTATGTAATTGCATGAACAAAAGGACAAGGTTACACAGACACACACGCATGTACAGAGAGCGAGAGTAGAGAGAGAGAGGGAGAGAGAGTACACATTTCCTGTGATGTTGCTAAAAGCACTGCATTTCAAGTCATTTGATTGCATGGCTGAATAATTGATAGAAAGCTATACGGCTGGTATGAAAGCCTCTAGGTGTCACCACACACACACACACACACACACACACACACACACACACGCGCGCGCGCAAACAAAAACATGCAAGCATGCAACTCTGTGTGTATGTGTGAGTGTTTTTGTGTAGGTATATGTTTTTTTTTGCATGGGTGTGTATGTGGGGGGAGGGGAGTAAATAGTTGTAAAGTTGTGTATGTGTGTGTTGCTGAGTTGGTGTGAGCGTATTAGTAGCTTAGCGCCTCTTAGCCTTACTGACAGAGTGACAGAGACATTGCTAATCCAGCACTGACAAGTTGCCATTCCTCCCTTTTCCCTCTCTCTTCCATCCACCTATTCTTCCTTCCCTAGACCCACAATATATTTCACTGCACAGTAAGGTATGTTGGGCAACAATTCAGAACATTGTTTGGTTTTGGTTGGCATTGTTGTGCACAAAAAGGCAGGACTGATTGGAAAAAAATGCACGAGCGTTAAACATACTGTATTTGCCATCAAAACTGAGTACCTTTGTACCTCACAGTGAAGCAAATCGACATGTCTATTTTGCATTTGTGTTCTCTTGTGATGTTGGAAAACATTTTTTTGTTTATTTGGCAGTGTCTGTTGTCAACACATTGTAAAATGACATAACTGGTGACTGGTATCTATGCAACCCTCTTAGCTGTCACCTGTACACTGGATTGAAGCACTTTCTTTTGCATTTTTTGTCAAATGTTCACCAAAACATAATGTAAAATCTATTGGACTTGTAATTGAAGACATTTCAGTAGTCATCAAAGATGTGTTATCACTTCTACTGAGTGGGGAAACCCTTTGCATTTAGCTTTTGAGAATGATCCCAACTAAAGTGTCTTATGAGTTATCCGGGGTCATATAAGGCCTACATCTTCTGTGTTTACATTACATTACATGTCATTTAGCTGATGCTTTTATCCAAAGCGACTTACAATTAAGTGCTTTCAACTGTGAAGGTTCAAACTCCAGACAACAAGTAGTAAGTGCAAGTACATTAGCTTTAAATAAGCAAAGCTACAAAGAGAGACATGAAAGTGCAGGTTCAAGGTTTTTTTTTTTTATCATCCGAGGTGTAGTCGGAAGAGATGCGTTTTTAGCCTTCGGCGGAAGATGTGTAGGCTTTCGGCCATCCTGATGTCGGAGGGGAGCTCATTCCACCATTTGGGAGCCAGGACAGTGAACAGTCGGGATTTTGTTGAGTGATTAGTTCTCCCTCGCTGTGAGGGGGCAGCAAGCAGTTTGGCTGATGCAGAGCGAAGTGGGCGGGTTGGGGTATATGGTTTGACCATGTCCTGGATGTAAGCTGGGGCTGATTTGTTCGTGGCCCTGTATGTAAGTACTAGTGTCTTGAAGCGGATGCGGGCAGCAACTGGTAACCAGTGAAGAGAGCAGAGGAGCGGTCTAGTGTGAGAGAACTTGGGAAGGTTGAAGACAAGCCGAGCTGCTGCGTTCTGAATGAGCTGCAGGGGTCGGATGGCACATGCAGGGAGGCCAATCAGGAGGGAGTTGCAGTAGTCTAGATGTGAGATGACTAGAGCCGGAACCAGAACCTGAGCTGCCTTCTGCGTTAGAAGGGGACGTATCCTTCTGACGTTATGCAGCACGTATCTACACAATCGGGTGGTTGCAGCAATGTTAGCAGTGAAAGAGAGTTGGTCGTCAAGCGTCACACCCAGGTTTCTAGCAGTCTGGGTGGGGACTACCACAGAGTTGTCAATTGTTATGGTCAGGTCTTGGGTAGGAGAGCCTTTCCTTGGAAGGAAAAGGAGCTCAGTCTTGTCAAGGTTGAGTTTCAGATGGTGTGTGGACATCCAAGATGAGATGTCAGTTAGACAGGCCGAGATACATGCTGCTATTTGAGTTTCAGACTCAGGAAAGGAGAGAATTAGTTGTGTGTCATCTGCGTAGCTGTGATAAGAAAAGCCTTGCGACTGAATGACAGACCCGAGAGAGTTGGTGTACAGAGAAAAGAGGAGGGGACCTAGGACTGATCCCTGAGGAACCCCAGTTTTGAGTGGGCAAGGATCTGAGCTAGATCCTCTCCAAGTTACCCGGTTGGTTTGGTCTGCCAGGTAAGATGTGAGCAATGAGAGCGCAGAGCTTGAGAAACCCAGATTCTGGAGTGTTGAAATGAGGATCTGGTGGTTCACTGTGTCAAAGGCAGCAGAAAGGTCCAGAAGGATGATGATGGAAGAGAGAGAGGTCATTGTAGCGATGTGAAGCTGCTCAGTGACAGCAAGGAGGGCAGTTTCTGTTGAGTGACCAGCCTTGAAGCCAGACTGGTGGGGATCAAGAAGGTTGTTCTGGTGGAGATAGGTAGAGAGTTGATTATAAATGGCACGCTCAAGAGTCTTAGATAGAAATGGAAGAAGGGAGATGGGTCTATAGTTATTTACATCAGAGGAGTCAAGTGTTGGTTTCTTGAGTAGTGGGGTCACTCTTGCCTCCTTGAGGGCATCGGGGAAATAGCCAGTTGACAAGGAGATGTTAATGAGATGAGTGAGGAAAGGAAGGAGGTCAGGAACAATGGACTGGAGAAGGTGAGAAGGGATAGGATCCAGGGGGCAGGTGGTTGGGAGGGCAGAGGTAATCAAAGTAAGAATTTGATTTGGAGATAGAGGGGTGAAAGAGGAAAGAATACTGTATGTGATGGATGTCATCTATTGTTTTTACAAAATAGTTGACAAAGTGGGTTGGTAGGAGGGAGGATGTGGACTGGGGGAATGCAGCAGGTTAGAGAAGATGGAAAAAAGTATTTTGGGGTTTGAGAAAGAGGATTCAATTTTGGTTTGATAAAAAGAGCTTTTTGCTGCAGAAATACCCAATGTTCCATGTTTCCAATTTTTACCCTGATTGTAAGCAATGCATTGTCTTCTTTGCATTGCAGTGGTTAGTGTTATCTCTCTTGTTTATCACTTGTGCATGAACTGATAGTCCTCCAAGTTCAATACTGTGAATCCACCCCCTTACCCCTGGGAGGGGTACCCTCTGAGAAGTGTAAATGCCTTCTTGTGTGTTAAGGGATGTTGCTCTTCTGGATGACTGTCTCTGTGTTGCTTATCCTATCTATACACTCTGTGTTGCTTATCAGATTTGTATACCAACAGCTGCACCTCCAGGTCGCGGACGACACCTCCCTCATTGGACTCATCTCTGGTGGGGTTGAGTCCGCCTACAGTTGGGAGATTGACAACCTGGCGACCTGGTGCAGTCAGAACAACTTGGAGCTTAATGCTCTGAAGACAGTGGAGAAGGTTGTGGATTTTAGTAAGGATGCAGTCCCACCCGACCCCATCACCCTGGGTGATTCCACAGTCAACATTGTGGAGTCCTTCCGCTTCCTAGGTTCCATCATCTCCTAGGACAGGGCTCGACATTAAGGCTTGTCCGCTTGTCCGGGACAAGTGGATTTTTTGTAGGACAAGTGGAAGAGAAATTTACTTGCCCCACTGGACAAGTTAAAACTCAAACAAATCAAAATGCTACTCATTTCGTCAATGTTACAGAATTGAAACAAATACATATTTTACCCCACAATCCCGGGCAGCGGGTCGGCGGCCGCTAACGTTAGACCCAGCCCGCTGTTCAGCGCATTCTCTGAAAGCGAAGCAACATGAAAGCACGGCGAGCTAGCCGGTGTTAGCTTGCTAACTCCACCTTAACGTTACCTCCTCGCCACATCGTTCACAGAAAACAAGCTGAAAACAGAAGTCACTCGTGGCGATAGCAATGTGCTTTGTGTGGATGAAGCATTATATACGTTATTATGTGCCACTCATTCCGTTTATGTTACAGATTTTACTTTACCGATTTGAAACAAATACATTAACTAACGTTAGACCCAGCAGCAGCGGGAGAGCGGACCACTGACGTTAGACCCAGCCCACTGTTCAGCTCCTTCTCTGTAAGCGATACAGCAAGAAAGCACCGCAGAACCAGCAAGCCAGGCAGCCGGTGTTAGTTAGCTAACGTTAGCATGCTAACTACGCTTTAACGTTACTCCGTCCCCACATCGTTCACAGAAAACGAGCCGAATAAAGCTGTCACTCGTGGCAATAGAAGTGTGCTTTGTGCGGATGAAGCATGAAGTTAATTTGACTCTTGACGGCTGGCTCTCTGCCTCGTAACGTTACTAGCTGCTCCGCTACTCGTTTGTAGCGGATTAAATATCAGGTAATAATCAACTGTAAAGTAGCTACACCTTTTTAAAGGAAAAAAAAACACGTTGACCCCAATATTTAGTGGCAAAATCCATTGTTATGTCTACAAAATAATTTTAGATATAGTATAAGTTCAAGTCACCACTACCTCTGGTCAAAATATTGAATTAGTATCTCAATATATTGACTCAGTATCTCAGAATATAAACAAAGAATCTCAAAGCAATGAGAACATTCAAAATATTGACTTACAATCTCAATATATTGACTCAATATCTCAAAATATCTCAATATATTGACATAGTAACTTAGAATATTGACTAAAAATCTGAAAGTAATGACAAACTTTAAAATATTCACTTAGAATCTCAATATATTAACTTCTGCACACCGGCGTGCAAAGTATAACTTTGTATTATGAGTCTGGAGATCCTTTTTTCTTGTTGAAGGGGAAATCTATTCTTGGGACACATTTGTTTCTACTGTTTAAACTGAATTGTATTAATGTTGATAGTGTTTGGATGCTTTCAATGGTTTCTTCAAATTCTGCATTAGCAACATAAAACATAAACACAAAAAAACATTAAAAAAAATTATAAAATGATTAATCTTTACCCGGACAAGTGATTTTTGTTCATGGACAAGTGAAACGTAAATGTACTTGTCCAAAGGACAAGTGCCTCAAAAAGTTAATGTCAAGCCCTGTCCTAGGACCTCAAGAGGGAGCTGAACGTCAGCGTCCTCATCATCAAAAAAGCACAGCAGAGGATGTACTTCCTGTGGCAGCTGAAGAAGTTCAACCTGTCAAACACAATGATGGTGCACTTCTGCATTGCCATCATTTAATCCATCCTCACCTGCTGCAACTGCTAAGGACAAGGGCAGACTGCAGCGTATCATCCGCTCTGATGAGAAGGTGATTGGCTGCAATCTGCCCTCTCTTCAGGACCTGCACGCCTCCAGAACGGTGAGTTGGGCAGGAAAGATTGTGGCCCACCCCGAATAGAAACTGTTTGAACCTCTCCCCTCTGGCAGGAGGTTGCGGTTAATCAGGACCAAAACCTCACGACATAAAATACAGTTTCTTCCCCTCTGCTGTCAGCCTCATCAACAAGGCCTTGGACCACAGAGATGGGGACTCAAGTCTAGGACTCGGACTTGAGTCGCATTTAAGTCGCACAAAACAGTGACTTCAGACTTGACCCAAAAGACTTCAGACTTGACTCGGACTCGAGCTTCGAGACTCGTCAACAACCTGTTTTCATGCAATTATTGCTTTTTAAATCTAAATTTATTCATGTATTTCTTTTTTCTTTTATTGGCGCATATACATTGAGGAAACGTATAACGAGCTGCATGTCCACTGCCCTTTGCTATAATGTGCAACGTAACGCATGCGCTATGCCTATGTGCACGCACTCACATATCAAAAAATGCATTGACGATGGCAACACCAAGTCCTCCCGGAGTTGTGCCTTTTGTCATTAGTTTTGCTTTTAATAACTTCGTAAACAGTAGCAGAAGAGGTGTCAAAAGTATTCACATTCATTACTCAAGTAGAAGTATAGATACTAGGGTTTGAAAAGACTTTTGTAGAAGTTGAAGTATCAACTCAAGCTTTTTACTTAAGTATAAGTGTAAAAGTACTGGTTTCAAAAATACTTAAAGTATAAAAGTAAAAATAATGTAAGGCAGAGATTTTCAACAGGGGGTCCTCAGAGTCATTGCTTAAAAAACGTTGAAGACCCCTGATGTAAGGGGGAAAAAATGCCATTAAGGACAAAAGCTTAACCCCAAAACGTGGGGACACTTCCCCAAACCACGTTTTTCTAAAGGCCATAATGACTATAATAATGTTATATTAAAATCATACCTGCAAACTCAGAAGGACTGAAAAAGGTAACACACCTCTTCTGTGTTTTTCAGACAACGGCAGCTACAGTCTGGTGTTAGAATCCTCTCCAGTGAAATACAGACCCACTTTGACACCGTTTAGCTGTCAGCATTTTAACCGTGTTTACTCCAGCTGCTAGCTAACGGTAAGCTAACGTTACCTGTTGCCAACTGTAGTGTTAAATAGCGTCCCGTGCGGTGATGTTTCAGTTCCCTCTAACGTCCGTTTTCGGAGCATCAGAGAGAAGAGCAGTCATTTAAGTGGCACCTAAATAAGGCACCGAAATCCGCGTTGCTATTCGGTCCGGTAGATAGCGGTCGTTAAAGCACCGGTGGTGTATTAGCACCCCGGTCTGTGCAGGTGCGATGGATCGCGTACAAACCAATAGGGTGTCGGAATGGTATGTGTTTATACTTCTCATCCAACCACAATCAAATTCACTCTATTCGGATGGCGCGATTTGGATAGTTTTTTTTGAACGATGACGAGCCGGAATAAAAACAAGCCAAACTGAAATAGGAGTAACGAGGCTATTTTAAAATGTAAGGAGTAGAAAGTACAGATAATTGCGTGAAAATGTAAGGAGTAGAAGTAAAAAGTATGCTGTAAAATAATTACTCCACTAAAGTATAGATACCCACAATTTCTACTTAAGTGAGGTAACGAAGTATTTGTACTTTGTTACTTGACACCTCTGAGTGGCAGTAAGCGAACAGCTACATGCAAGGTGAGTGGCAACAAGATGAATGATACTGGATCAACAACATCAAACTTCATCAGTTATCTGAAAACGCACCCAAATAGGTCAGTCACTTGCTAATTTGAAAGAGACATTAAATTTAGCATATATGGTCACAGGTAACCATCGCAAAGTCAGGGCTCTAGAGTGCGACCAATTTGGTTGCAAATGCGACCAAAATTAGTAAGGGTGCGACTAAAATTTTTTATATATATATATATATATAAATTCAGGTGACTACTTCATGAAGCTCATTGAGAGAACACCAAGGGTTTGCAGAGTTATCAAAAAAAGCAAAGGGTGGCTACTTTGAGGAATCTAAAATATAAGACATTAACAAAAAAGTTATTTCACACTTTTTTGTTAAGTACATAATTCCATATGTGTTCATTCATAGTTTTGATGCCTTCAGTGAGAATCTACAATGTAAATAGTCATGAAAATAAAGAAACACATTGAATGAGAAGGTGTGTCCAAACTTTTGGCCTGTACTGTGTGTGTATATATATATATATATATATACTTAGTATAGTATATATCTCCTAGGCTATTTATTTCAGATAACTTTCATTTACATGTGTTGCAGCTGTATATTTTCAAACTGGTAAAGGAAACCCTGTCTTTGCATTTTATTTTAATCATAATCTGTTTTAATTAAAGAGCTTGTGAAAAGTGGCTTTGACTTAAAACTGAACATTTAGCCCACTTTTTAAAAAAATACAGAGCTATATATTGTGTATCGCCATTCAGTGTTAACAGCGATGCAAGAAAAAATTTGGGTGCACCTAAATTTTGTGCTGGTGCACCTAAATAAAAAAGTTAGGAGCACCAGTGCAACCAAGGCAAAAAGTTAGTCTGGAGCCCTGAAAGTGATGTGCTAATGCTGGGAACATTGTAGCCATATGATGTGACAGACAGGTTCATATTTCATCAGGTCCGAGGACTAGAGGGATGTGTTAAGTAGCAGAAGATTAGACTATACAATGTCCTAAATTGGAGACCCAATGTAAGTTCTGGAAAATTAAGCCAGCTCCATTAAAGCATACGTGATATTTTTCAATCAGTTCACATCCACTCTTGGCTGCAGTGCCCACATTTTATTTCAGAAAAAAAAAACATGATAGAAACGTTTAGCATTACTTTAGCTATTTCCCCCACCGAACTCTACACATTTTATGCAGATTTTATTAGTGGCAAGCAAAATAATTTCCCTACAGGACATGCTTTAGATTTAACAATACAGTGTTACGGACAGATCAGATGGCCAGAGATTTGAGACTTGACCTTGTGGCAAAAGACTTGAGACTTGAACTTGTCCCTCAAAGACTTGAAACTCGACTTGGACTTCCAAAAAATGACTTGTGAACATCTCTGCCGGACCCACACTGACAATGATTCTTAATCCCCGCGAGGTGTAAATGTAGAAAAAGATATGCATATGTGCATATGCATTCCTTTTTTAGAGGAACCAAGCAGCTCAGGGCAGATAAATTAGAACAGGTGTAACATAATGTTTTTTGTTCACCTGAGATTTTCTAAGGCTTCAAGGGTGTGGTCACCTATCAGCATATTCTGATCAGGAGCATATAGTGTTAAGGCTGTCAGACTGGATCTTCTTTTACTTAAAGACTTTACTTTACTTACCCCACCAATCAGTTCCATTCTCTGGCAACACAATCCCTCCCAAATACCGGGGTGCCCATGCAGCTGCCATCTGGCCACTCACATACAGTACATGTTGGTGACAGATGTTTCAGAATGCCCCTATTTTTTAAAGCACCACCCGGATCATTGTGACTAAACAGGCCCTTCTCCCGTCCGACTTCCAATCAAGATAGCCACAAGAGAGATGTATACCATGACAATGAACTAATTAGGCTGTTCATTTCTTATGGCTGTGATTAGCCATCACTTACTTGCCTAATTACTCATCCAGAAAAAAACAGACATACTGTAGGCCCATATGCCGTCGCCTTCAGTTCCTAGTCTGTCCCCCAACTACTCAGAAAACTATCTGCATCTCTTTGGCTTGTTTTACCAGTCACTCATTTATTCTGTCGCTCTGTCTTTTGGTGAGCTTTCATACTGGAGCACATTCATTTGTAAATGGGGGCCAATTTGAGCTGTTGGGACTCAACTAAATGGTCTGGCAAAGTAAAACAATAAGCTACCAGCGGCTGAAGGAGGCATAAAGCTGCAGATTGTGGGTGTGATTCAGTAGGATTGGTTGTACAAGCAACCCTCTCAATAACAATGGAGTTAATAACAGATATTTGATGAAAATATATATTTTTTTAAATGGATAGTGGTGCTTTAATGTAATCATTAGCTACAATGTTGATATGACAAGTGAATACATTCAACAATTTGTTATTTATATATAATTTATTTTTAGATGCTGCTCCTGCTGTTGTCATTTTAATATTGATTATTTTAAACTTAAACTGTACACCCACACATACAAGTTGATAGATTTGCATCCACCTACACAATATGGGGGTATATGTAGAAACAAATACAGTGAAAAATAGTTAGTCCGCAGCACACATACGGTAGTGTGTCATAGCATACAACACCATGTATACACACCATCTACATCTATCCCTGAATTCAAAAATGGATTATAGCATTCAGTACATTCCACATATTTGCCTCTCTTCCCCATAAATCTTTGGTTATAAAGTAAAGCATAAAGACACACACACACACACACACACACACACACACACACACACACACACACACACACACACACAAAAAACAGACACAATACAGACAAGCATTCCTAGATTGCCTGCCTGGCTCGCTTTCACATACACACACACACACAAAACAAATGCATGCATGTCTGTCTGTCGTTCTGTCTCTCTCACAGACACACATATACACGTAAGTTATATGAAGGGTTTTCTTCCAAAGCATTATATGCAATTTATTATTTCTATAATATTGTCAAGTGTTCTTTAGAAAAAAAACGTTGGTAGTAGTCTTTTGTTTTTTATAATTTGTTTTCATTCAATTAATTTTTATTTTAGATTAAAACACTTCATAGTCATGTACTTAAACATACAGGTTTAGTCGTCCATACCTCGACAAATTGGAGCAGGAAAGTCCCAGACGGCGGTGTTTCCTGTATTGGTAATGCAGGTGAGTGTGGCATGGCCGTCTAAGACGTAACCAGGAACACAGCTGTACCGCACACGGTCTCCCACCGCAAAACGTCCGCCACCACTTAGCACTGCTTTGGGTGGGACACCAGGGTTTCCACAAGACGTACTGTGGAGTTCTGCAGAGGTAGAGAGAAAATGAGAAAGGGGTAAGGATTTAGGCTTCTTCAATTTTGTTTTTTGAATTAATTGCATTAAAATGTTTAACTATGCATTTCCCCTAACTCGAGCGTCACTCAACCAAATAATATACCCAGCTCTTGCTCAGTGATGCGTTCAATCCAGAGACTGCATCTATCATTAAAAACACAGTTTCACAGACATTTGCATTGTGATGATGCCATTTAAATACATACACACAGCTTCACTATACACAGTTCTCACATCTTACCCTAAACACACATATAGGAAGTTCCTTAAGCCTATAGTTCTTTATAATACATATTGCCAAGCATGATGGCTGTAAAAGGATATTTTGACTGCACTTTCCGTCAAAGCAAACTGAACTCAGCCCCAGAGAAAGGGAGGGAGACACTATTAGTGTTTTATAGTTAATCACATTATTCCCTCTAGATACATTTACAGTTCTGTGCCTAAGACATATGCACAAGTGTGCATATAAACATGTGCGCGCACACACGCGCACACACACACACACACACACACACACACACACACACACACACACACACACACACACACACACACACACACACACACACACACACAGAAATGGTATTACAAGGTATTACAAGCCATAAACCAGGAAGTAGATGGGTGAACAGGGAACAACTCAAGTCTTATTGTTTGAACTTGATTGATACAACTATGAAACTGTTCAGACAGATAGGGGGTGAGGGAGACAGATTGGGTGAGTGGGAGGCAAGAGCAGAGAGATAGAAAGAGGGGGAGTTGTAAAAAAAAACGAGCAACAGGGATAGGCAGAGGATGCCCAACATGATAGATAGAACTATGAAACTACTTAGACGGAGGGAGGGAGAGAGGGAGGAATGGAGAAAGTTAAAAGGGAGGGGAAAGGGGAGAAAGGAAGAAATCATAGTGGTAGTGAGAAAGATTATGCTCAGTATGCTCCCAAATGAGAGGTGGAGATAGAGCTGCTCTTTTTCTTAAAATGTTACCAGAAAATCTGGAATTCTTCACTTCACACAAACTTTAAATACATGCTCAATAATCTTAAAATGAAAAGCTAGAGAACAGCTGCAGGGGAATCTTTTCCATGCTAACGGCAAACATGTGAAATTATCATTCACAAAGCAGACAGTGGGTAGAGAAGATTTGATGTCAGCAAATTAAACGATCGAGTGATTCTCAACCCCCCCCCTCCTCTCCGTACCTCCACTGTGCTGGTGATCACTCTAGGATTATATGGACATTTTGCAAGACAAACACATTTTCTAGAACAAAAATAACTTAACAACAGAAATTACTTTCCATTGCATTAAAACAAAAACACCCAAGAATGCCCTTGTGGGTTGTAGATAGTTGATATAAAGTTTCTGTTTAGGGTTTTCTTCAGAGGGTATATTTCATCTCGGTGCTCAGAGAGCATGGACAACATAAACGAGAAAGGAAAGTCGTTTTGCTAAAGACCCTGATAGAGCCCCCTCCCTCCAACCGCCATCCTCCTTATCTTCACACAGACACACAGTTACAGAGAAACGCACACTGACAAGACACATTTGGACACCAGCGCACATGCACATACACACACACCCAGGGTCATCCATCACTGTGGCGACCCCCCTGTGCTGTTTTGTGATTGGATGTCAGGTTGGCCTAGTGTTGCGATCTGTTGGCCTATTGATTTTTCCAGTTAGTGTGGCCCCACTCAGTGTCAGGATGTTTGGTTCAGTGTCCTATCAGACACACATACGTACACTGCCGGTCTGTTAGTGGTTCTGGGTACTATTACAAACACACACACACACACACACACACACACACACACACACACACACACACACACACACACACACATTCCCATCTTAGCCACCTGTTTTTGTTTTGTTTTTTACAGCTTTTGCTGCTTTATTTTTACTCTCTTTCTTCCTCCTATTCTGTGTCTCTGCTTCTTTAGCACCTTCCTTTTGTTATCTTTTTCTCCCATATCCTGTTTATTTTTTTATTTCTCCCCTTTTTCCCTCATTCTCTCTTCCTGTCACACTCTACTCATCCCCTCCCACTCTGTTTCTCCCTCCTCCTCAACTAAAAACTTTGATGTCCATCCATGCCACTATATCACCCTTTCTGTCCATCCCTTCATTCCTCCTTACTTTTTCTCCTTAGTTTATTGTGAACATCACATCACAGTTTCATTACACTAGTTTATTCAGTTGCCAGGGGCTACACCACACTCCTTTTCATGGTTTATTGCTGCCTGCCCTCTCTTATTTATTCTCTCTTACCCGCACTTCTTCCTCCTCTCTATTCTCTCTCTTTATCTATCTATCTCTACCTCTCTTTCCCTATCTCTGTCTCTCCCCAGTTTACCATAACCATGATTTCAGTCTCAGTTGCTTCATCACAAGCTGCTGCTTTTATGGGCCATCTGTAGAACTATTTGCATTTGTCTCTCTCTCACACACACACACACACACACACAGCTACTCTTTCTACCACACACACACTAAACCATTGCTACCTTTTCTACCACACACACACACAGACCAATTACTGCGGAGTCTGGGGTATAGGGAGCACGAGATGGAGAGGGAAGAAGTGAGATGGGAGAAAAAAACTGGGTTGTGGGTAAAATGCGAGAGCAAAGTGCTAAAAAAACAAAAAAACACTGCCCTGCTTTCAGAGTTTTTAGTGAGACAAATGACACCGCAGATTGGAGAGGGGGAGTAAAGGACAGCGAAGACATAGGGAGAGAGACAGAGAGGGAGACAGAAAAAAAGTGGCAGAGACAGAAAGGGATGATTCAATGAGTTTGGAGGTTTTACACCTCCGTCAGCAGTAACTTCTATAAAGGATGAACCAAGTTTGATAGCAGAACATAATGGATGCTGAAACACTTGAAAATAAAGCATGGAATCTGTTACAAGTAATCATGTACATGAATTTCCAATTATCTACATCTGAAAAATGATTTTCAGAAATTCTTCAAGACTTTTCCCATTAAAGATGTACAGTTTAGGACTGTAACAGAGTGGATGGATGAGCCCTGAGGTCTTTAACAAACAGATATGTGTTCTGGGGCACTTAGATCTATAAAAGATTTCACTGGCTGTCAACCTCCGAGTCAGTTGCCTGTCAGTTTGATTTGTTCAACCCTTTGACCAACTTTTTTACAGACTTGTGAGGAACTTCTGTCATAAACCGCTCTCCGTCCTTTAAGTTAATAAAATGTCTCTACATACAGTATCTCACAAAAGTGAGTACACCCATCACATTTTAGTAAATATTTCATTATATCTTTTAATGGGACAACACTGAAGAAATTACACTTGGCTACAATGTAAAGTATTAAGTGTACAGCTTGTATAACAGTGTAAATGTGCTGTTCCCTCAAAATAACTCTAACTAACATACAGCCATTAATGTCTAAACCGCTGGCAACAAAAGTGAGTACACCCCTATGTTCAATTCCCATAGAGGCAGGCAGATTTTTATTTTTAAAATTTAAATTAAATTAATTTATAAAATCATCTCTCAATGCAAATAAAACCAGCTATTAGGCTAACTGACAAAACCATGCCAATCTCTAGTTATGGTGAAGGGTATGTGATGATGTGGGGCTATTTTAGGGAACTTACATACACATAATGTTCTGGTTTTTACCCTTATTCCGAAAAACAGACAATATTCCGACTAAGCTGTTTACATGGCTAATGAGAGTGAATTTTTCACTAATATTCCCATTTACATGCAGCTGTGCAAAATAGGATTTTTTTTCAAAGTTTTCCACCGGTGGCAGACTTGTTTGACCGTGCGAACACAAACTTCCTCTTCCATTCCTTCAACCAACTTATTGAAAAGGTTGCCATTCTGATGTTCGCACATATCCAAAAACCTGTTGATAGCCAAGTCTTTCGTAACGTTTCGAAGTAGGTGTGTTTCCCTTTCCGACCGGAGATGTGGGCTTTTCTTTTAGGCATACATCTCTACCGCAGCCTTGCAAACTGTTTGCTAGTTTGTTTGTAGTACAACAACCATAGCAACACATAGAGGCAATCGTAAGCCGTAAACAGGAAGAAAAAAACAATTGAGACACATATTCCGAATGCGCTGTATACATGTCCAAAGAATGCCTCTAAAACACAAATAATACCGTCATATCCTACATGACTTAATCAGAAAATGTTAAATTCGGAAAAAGGCTTTATTCAGAATATCCAAACGGAATAAGCCGTTTACATGACCTGTATCAAATTCGGAAAAATGGTTAAGAATAATAGTGAAATACTCAATGCATACTCAATGACATTAGTCTGTTTATAATACTATAAAACTATTCCACAGTGTACATTTAGCTTATTGTATATGACAATAAGGGGTGACCCCAAATACCGGTAGTCGACAATTTAACGATTCGATCTAAGGAGCCTGATTTGAAAATGTGGTTATGATGCAAAGGATTGTTACATTCAGGCCATATGTATATGATTTATTGGGTTTCTCCCAATAGCTCATGAGCCTATTTTGGAATACATTTATTAAACAGAGCACTCACTTAAAAATGAAGCACTAGCAGGTAGCATTAGCAGAGCGCTAAATATTTTTAGAATTTATAAATATTTCTCTGTCAAAATCAGCAGAGATTTAAGGTTATGCAGCCTCATAAAACACTTATTGTATTGTACATTATCGTTATTATGAAGGCATTATAAAAAAAAACACAAGTAAAATGCTTTAAACAACAGGTCCACAATAGAGCTGTTGTTTATCTGCTCTCGTCCTAGTTTTACACAAGACTGGATTATTTGCTTTTGTGACTAAGGTTTTTTTTGGAGAGAGGATCATACAGAAAGAGAAACAGATATGAAATAGATATAAGAAGTAATATATCCTCCTGTTTCATTTCAGCTCTCGCAGTCTTCCCAAATGTGTGTACATGACTATATGTACAGAACTTTCAATTAACTGCACAAAACTCTTCAGAAAAGTTCAGATGAGGTTTAAGAGGTTACATTGCAGTTTGTGAAACAGGAGTGTTATGGTTGAAAAAAATAATCCATTTTTGAGCCCATTTTGCTCAACTATAATACATCCATATATTTGTAATATTGACAGTGGAAACTTTTCTCCTCAGACAATCCATCCATTGTTAGAAAGTTGCTGCAGAGCTGTCACACAACTGTCATTCATACAAGGATTCAGGCGATTTCCTCAAATTCTAGCTATGGCAGCTCAACAATCACAAATAGGATAATATGGAATTATTCTACATGGCTGTGTGCTTTTTAATATGAAAAGATTAATGCCAAGATGAGAAATCCACCATTTGAAAATTGTGACACCTTTCTCTACGAAAGCATTAACAGCATTAAAGATATATAACACCACTGAAAAGCTCATTATTAACGGAAAAAAAAGACTGATACAGTAGAAAGGAACTAAGGAAGGAAGGAAAGCAGTGTTTCTTTTTACTATTTTAAACCAATAATAAATAAGTGTGTTAAACTACTGCATGCCTCTTCCTCATAAAAGCTTAAAGAGTGTGATAAAGATGGAAAAAGAGGCCAACTAAATTGGAGTTCATAAGTAGCTAGCAGTGAGCTTGATAAGATTAGTTAGGGCAGAGCACACAACCCATCATTGCTGATGATAACCAAACATCACCATTCCCCGTCCAACAAGAGGAACAGCAGGGAAAAAGACTACGGACCCTACTCCACACAAATTCCCTTTGAGTCTTGAGTCCTCAGAGTCTTATTTGGTAATTTAAAAAATACTGATTGGGGAAGATAGTCTAACTGCCAAACTGGAAAGGAAATACCTACAAAACACTGGTGTTAAAAGTATGAAAGTAAATGTATTTGAATTATATTTGCAAAACCTTGTGTCTCTCAACGACTGCTGGTTAGCATAAAATTTACGTTTACGTTTTATGATACTGGTCAGCTCAATGTCAAGTATATTTTAATGGTCACTGTGCATGCAAAATGATTTAATCAAAATAACTAATAAAGACACACTTTTACATAAATGCAGTGAAGTGAATAGTATGGTCCTCTTTTGAAATGTATTGGAGTTAAGTGCAAACTTTCACATGATAGAAATACACAATTAGAGTCAGCCGGGTGGAGATGCAATTCAATGAGACTGTTAATCATTTTGGAGAAAGACAATAACCCTGTCCAACACAATTACCTCATTTTTGTGGATAGAATATCCATCTAAGAACGTTAGTTGAAAAGATGTACTCAGGATTTTTTCCAGCCTTACAATTTCCCTGTATGTAATTATATGAGCAGATAATCACGGCAGTCTTTGTCTGCTCACGAAGAAACGTGAGAATGTCAATTATAAGCCCTTTACCTCCACTTTACCGGTGTGTGTGCACGCTCTAATGACTGTGCTTTGTGTGTGTATTTGTGTCTGTGTGTCGAAGTGGGTATAGCTCCTTGATGTGGTGATCAATGTTTCCCTGAGGCCTGGCTCAATAAACCATTAGATTTCCCCCTAAAGACATCCTGCCAACAGAACTTCATTAGACACACACACACACACACACACACATACATACAAAGAAAAAAAAAAATACCACACAAACCCACTAATTGTCCTGTGTTTACAGGCTGCAGCCATCAGGCTTGAATGAGATCATGGGTTAGTTTGTTTGATTCTGCCTTTTTTTACACTATCTGCTATCGTTTGATCTGACCTGTAAGGTCTGACTCCATCTTGTTGAAGAGCAAAACAAATAAGCTCCATCGGACTTGACTGAATAAAATTGAACAAGGCCCAGTGTTTACAGCAGAGATCTTCAACAGGGGGTCCACGACCCCTAGGGGGTCCTCAGAGTCAGGGGGGCCGCCAGATTTTTGTTTTGAAAGTTTTTTCCCCCCAAAATTAAAATATTTCTGCATATACATTAACATGAATTGAACATATTTGTAAAAAACAACAACAACCCCAACAACACTGATGATATGCTTACTGGCCTATGGGTAAGGTAGCCGCTATGGTAGCCATCCATAGATGCAGTTAAGCTTATGGATTCACTCTGCCTTCCACGTGTATGACACATGTTTGACACATGATATTTGAATATGTAAATAGTAGCTAATTATTGTAGGGCACCATAAGAAGATATGTGTATAGGCCACCCCAACGTTATTTTAGGCCCAGTTTATCATGTAACTTGATTTTATACAGCATGTGTAGTAGGGGGTCCCTGCTCGTCTCTCTTTCAAGTTAGGGGTCCAACCCTAAAAAGATGTTAAAGATCCCTGTTTACAGGCATTGCAAAAAGCTTTTTATTACACTGATGGTCATATTAAAGAAATACATTGGGACTTTTGGCAATTACAATTCTGGGAAATACAGCATTATCGTTGTGTCCTGCAATCTACTTATTTACTTACTAACTGTAAGATTACACCTTTAGAGTTAGAGCTAGTAGCAGTGTCCTCATGCACAAAGGTATGCTCGTCTATACATTTAAAAAGGTCAGAATACCATTCAGCTCTGACGTACTATTAGTCTTTATATCAAGGGGCTACACTGATTTAAGTCAGGTCCCGATTTGCTTTCCTCTCTCTCTAACTGACCCTTCTCTGTCTCACACATCCATCTCTCCCTCCCACCTCTTCTCTTATCTCTTCTCACAGCCACCCCTGTCCTCATTATTAATTAAAAGTGTGTGTGTGTGTGTGTGTGTGTGTGTGTGTGTGTGTGTGTGTGTGCAGGCACTTGTGTGTGCTCATCGGGCTTCAGTATTAATTAAAGGTGTGAATGCTAATTGGTCAGATCAATAACGGGTCGTTAGGACTCAGGGGCCTACAGCCAATAGGAAATCGTTATGTGTCTGACATCACTGTCACTCTGCTAAAGCTCCACTGCCCTGTGACACATGCACGCACAAACACACACACACACACACACACACACACACACACACACACACACACACACACACACACACACACACACACACACACACACACACACACGCACATACACACAGAGTTGTACTTATACTCACACTACTGTCATCTTGAAAGATAGGTTCCCTTAAAGGTTGCGAGAGACAGACAGAGAGTTCAGAAGCAGAAGAGGTTAGCAAGACACAACTGGCACAACTTACGGTGTGTTCCTAAAACTAAATCAATATCCATTAAGGAAACCCAGAGAGAGGGAGCGGGAGAGAGAGAGAGGGCGAGAGAGAGAGGTTTTCAAAAAATAAACTGATGCGATAGTTGTCATTGAACAGAACTGAGTAAATGTGTACTCTCAGAAGGCCTGTGCTGATCAATACCCCTCTTTCTCTCCCCTACCAGATACCTTCTTTTCAAAACTCCTCTTTAGCCTTTGAATCCATCCTCTCTCTTTTGTCTAAGGCTTCTCATGAACCATTGTCAGTATGATATTTAGATAGATAACTATGAACAAACACCAACCTAGACCTCAGCCTGAATATTATTAGAGAAGAGAAGAGAAGAGAAGAGAAGAGAAGGAATTTTACAGAACTGGCGGTTTACTTGATGGGATAAAAACATGCTGGTCTAAAGCTGGCACAATTTGCCATTTCAGACCAACCCAAACAGACGCCTCACCATTATGCCCCAACTAACCACCGGTGGCAATACTTCTACCAATATAAATTGAGTTTGTGTGAAACTTGGCTCTACAA
The DNA here is from genome assembly GCF_004354835.1 of Perca flavescens. NCBI lineage: Eukaryota > Metazoa > Chordata > Actinopteri > Perciformes > Percidae > Perca > Perca flavescens. The sequence continues at coordinate 16,188,262 of NC_041344.1, read as the reverse complement.
ATAAACTTTAAATTCACCACAACTTTGACAGTTTGACAAGGATGCAAAGGCATTGCAAAGAGCCAACAGACAACCACATTTAAAGATGAAAATCAGCTTTCCTCTAACTTTGCACTCAGGATGTTTCACCAAGAAACTTGCTTGGCACATTCACCCTCTCTTTTGTTATCATCATGACCCCAAGGCTTTTCCTTCAGCTCAAGACTGTTAATGCCGGGGCGGCCTCTAGCTCACCCAGTAAGTGTTCGCCCCATGTTGGCCGAGTCCTGCAGTGGCGCAGGTTTGAATCCGACCTGCTGCGTGTCATCCCCCATCTCTCTCCCCCTTTCATGTCTATCCACTGTCACTATACAATAAAGGGAAAAGTCCCAACAACAAAAAAAAAAAAGACTGTTGATCATTCCACCTAAGTCTGCATCATAGGTGTAATGAACATTGTTAACTGTAGAGGTCACTAGCAGGGCTCTTATTGTCTTACTGTCACTCTTCTATATATCTCCAATTCCTTCAGACAGGCCTTTCACTTGTCCTTAAACCAACTGACACCAAGTGAGCAGACTACGCAGGGCTATACAAGGTTAATGTTACAGTAAGTGCTATATGAAACATTAACTGGTAACCCATGTACATATATCATTGCCTGTAGAGACAGTCATTGTCATTGCCAGTGTGTGTTGCTTGGTTGTACAGTCGAGGTGAGCTAGCTAGTTTTGCACATGTGTGTTTTCCAGAATGTGCACGATATGTAATAGCTGTGGTTACTGTAGCGTAACTTATTAAATTTTACGTCAAGAGACCCCCTGGAAAGCTGACTGACAGATGCCGGCACACATACAAAAATACACGGACAAGCACACACTCAAATACACCTTAACTGTGAAACTAACCAAGCAAAACTGACACAGCTGAGTAATCATATATATATATATATATATATATATATATATATATATATATATATATATATATAATATTATAAAATGTAATATTAATCTCTCCCATTGACAAAATAAAGGATAAAAAAATGAACGGAAATAAATTGGTCAATATCACATCAACAGGCACCGAGCCACACACAAATAGCTTGTTTTCTCATTATTGTTACTCCCAATAATGGGTGCTGAGTAACATCAACACCTAAATTAACAGGTTCTACCTTGCACAAAGTGTTGACAAAGAGGTTCAAACGAGGATAAGAATTCAATTCAACCATATAACTTGACTTTATGAGACAAGCTGCTATGGCTGTTTTAGTTGATTGGTTTAAATACCTGACATGGGCCCTGATCCCAAATCTGGTCAATGGATGGATTCAAAATCATTCTTGTTGAAGTGACATCAAATGCACAGTATGGTTGCAGCCTTTACACTGAAGTAGGTTACACTTCAAGATATAAGCAGCCAGCCTCTGTCCTGTCTCAGTTCCTTCAACTCATTTACTGTACACTGTGTCCCTTTTAATCTCTCCCTTCTGCTTTGATCTCCTCCTCTGTCACCATTCTTTGTAACATTAGTGCAGTACAACCAAACATCAACCACAACCTATGTGTATTTGGGGGTGCACAGTCACTGGGGAATCAATTTGTAACAAATTTGTTCTTTTCATCCCAGGACAAGACTTCAACAATTGCAACTATCTGTTGTGACAGACACAGATATCACAAGATAAAAACGCTGTCTTCTAACCGCTGCAAACAAAGAGTTTAATACGGAGTGTCTATTTGCACCCCCGGTACAAATAGCCTCGGCCACACAGCCGAGCTATTTACACACTGTGACGTAACAACAATAAAACGTTGCTTGCGTGCACCGAAATCATGGCGGACGTTCATCTTCCATGACTGCAGAAACTGGCATATTAGGGAAGTTTTGTCTCTAAAGTTTATAACAATTGAATTTCTAGCGGAAAATGGATACTACAGTTGCGCTGTCTTCAGTGAAAGCATACAACCGTTAGTTTGTTAGTTAGTATCTATTTTTTTGTATACAGTATGGTTACCTAGCAACCAAGGCTTGAAGAAACCAAGTGGTTAACAGTTGTTCAACATCCTGAAAGAACTGTTAGGTGAGTGGTTAGTACGCTTACCTTTGGTATGGGAGTTGGGAGTTTGATACCCCTGTGTGGTGATCTTATTTTTTTTTTTTGCAGGGTGGTAGGGGAAGACTCATGAATATGCCAAAGTTCCATTACAACTTATGGAAGATGTTAAAAAAGTTGAAATGCTGTTAGAAAAATACATCTGTATTTTAGAGAGTGGTCATGAAGTCTCATACATATATGTTAATTAAATCAACAAGATGGCAAGAACTTCAAGTCAAAGTAGCAACATCATTAGGTGATAGGGTCTGACACTGAATACTCATGTTACGATGTAATCTCCAATATTCATGTATGAAATTGGGCAATACTCTCGACAGCAAGTGTAAGTGGAAATAGTTCCATCAGCAACAACCAACCCTGTCCTATTAGAATAAGGGCAATAGTTTGGTTATTACCATATGTAAGCATATTCATTGTGAAAGCCTCCAATTCCAGACTGTATCAAAATAGGGAAAACAAATCTAATGAATCATGTTGTGCAGTGGAACAAAGCTGCTGTGTTACTGTACTTTCTCCTGCTATACAGCAGTTCCCCTTCCAAGGAGACAGTAGTTAAGATGTTAAAAGCAGTGGGATAGTGAAGTAACAAAATCTGCTGATAGAAAGCAGAAGCACAGGGGCTGGAGAAAACAGCGCTGATAGTAATTTAAACAATTAATTAGACCATTAAATATTGAGCAAAACCCCCATGGAATGCCCTTAAATTATAAAATCTGCTGATGAGAAGCAACTAAAGGAGGCTAGAGATCATCCTATCCTGTTGATGTTCCTTATCACATTTTATGGGATGGTGTTATATTTGGTCAAAATCCTCTTTGATTGGCTGACAGTTTGAGGGATATGTTTTGTCTAAATCCTCCTTCGGCGTGTTGTCTGATTCATGGCATCAGAAACTGCCATGTCAGCATGACCCTGCTCATTTTCTGGTTATGCTAATCAAGTGACATCCCTTCCTGTTTGGCAGGATGAGCTGATTGGATGGGCCGAGGTGGTAACCCTGAAGGGAGGCCATTTGATTGGTTGGCTAATATAAAGCTGAATAATGGACTGACATTGGCCAGGAGGCCGTATTATTATCAACACACTTACATACACACATATACACCCACTGCTGCAGCAGCACACAAGCACACTACCACACACACTGATATTAACTATGTACTAGCAAAGCCTATATTTTAGTCAAGTGGCCAGTGGAGGTCTGACAAACCTGAATATCAAATCAATATATCATTTGATGTAATATCTATCCTGTCCTGGCACATAGCCGTTTGCTATAATTCCATCATAGTATTTAATATCATTCAGATATGAAGCCAATATATAATTTGCTGGACTTCTTTTAGTGTCAAATTCCTACCTTGCCAATTTAGGCACTGGAAGATTTTACTCTACAGATTTTACAGTACTCTGATTACCTTATCCAGATATCAGATTGATGTCTACTTTTTGGACAATATTTGATGTTAGACACCCATCCTTTGCAGGCACTAACCCATTTGGCAGCTTCTTTAAATACATCTGTTATCAAATTGATTAGTTACATCCAGGTATCACATATATTTGTCATTTGCTGGATTTGTGATGTGAGGCACCTACAGTATCCTGCCTAGCCAGATAGGCAGACACTTGGCAAGCATTAACTGTAATTACATTATACAAACATCAAATTGATACATTGTGTGGACAGTTGAAGGCCTGACACTGAGAGATTTGGCAGCTATTTTGTACAATACCATTATAGAATTATATACAACAATCCAGATAACCAGCTAATGTATGTTTCTTTTGACAATGCAGGGTAACCTTGTGGAGTCCCACTTCTTTCTGGATAACACAGATAATCTAACTCACTGTTTGTTGCTATATGTATTCAAGGGTTGCCGTAATAATTAGTTTTTCTCACCTACCGTGCCCATTCAGACAATGAAAGATCTGGCAGTGTATTCTATGTAATCTGTCATAAACAACATAATTAAGGGTGGTTGTCATAAGATTGTGACTGAGCAAATAGATAGATGTTAGATAATTTGCAGTTTACTTTAGTCTCCAGTGAGTTGCAAATACGGCATGGCACTATGGCCACAGATAAGAACATTGTCAAAAGTCCAAAATCACTTATTTCTAGGAGGCACTGGTGGTTGACTGACATTTGTATAATTTATTTTAGGCCTTTGTTTTTGACAGGATATCTTACACATGAAAGAAGAGAGAGAGGGGGAAGGACATGCAGCAAAGGGCCACAGGTCGGAACCAAACCCACGGCTGCTGTGTCGAGGACTGAGTCTTTGTATATGGGCGGGCGCTGTACCAGGTGAGCTACCAGGCGCCCAACATTTGTATAATTTATTTCTCATTGTGTTTTTTATACTTTTATGGACACGGTCCATGTCCCGTCCATGGCAGTACAGCACAGTCAAAAGTGGAAGATGGGTAGATGGAGACATGATTTAAAAACCTATATTTTCCTTCAAAATTCTGTTTCATACATCTGCTTTCCTTCTGTGTGTGTGTGTGTGTGTGTGTTTGTGTTTTGATTGATGCTCCTGCGTTGAAGCTGACCTTGCAGCGGTTGGAACATTAAGGACCTGCATTTACACTGCAGATAATGAAACACACACACACACACACACACACACACACACACAGCTTTAAAACTGCATTGATTTCTCCTGTTCAACTAGAAAGCATAGAACATCCCTCCAGGATTTCGCAATGTCACGGTCGCAGCAATTCACGCGAATTCAACCAATCACTGTGAATTTGGTGCGACTCGCAATTTTGACCAATCACTGCAACTTTACCGCAAATTTGACCAATAGCCGTAGACTTTCCCGCGACTTCAACCAATCCCAGCAGTCCCTCGTGCCAGACTTGCGTCAGTATGTGAATCTGGGAGCCACTGACCAAGCGGAAGTGAGAACAGGTTGACGTAACACGTACGTCATCAAATTAATTTCCTTGTTTCTGATATGAAGACAAAATGTGTGTGACTCGAACATCCGCCTTTGACTCTTTTCCTGCTTATGTGCTGATTAGCTAGATAGTTGCTGATTAGATCTCATAATGGGCCGGGTATGTAGCGCACTGCCATGAGTCCATGACACTAATGTCTGATTACTCCACATTGTCATTGTGATATTTTGTGATTACATTCTGAATCTGCAACGTTCTCTGTCAGGTAAATCAGTAAGTTAGTAGTAGGGTATACAGGGGAGTTGCATATGAAGTGGTTTGGGGTACTTCTGTAAGTAATTTTGTGGTACAATTTGGTTTTCTACAAGAGCAATACCAGAGACCAAGTAATTGGCCCGTTCCAAACACATTTTCAACAGGCACTGCACTACTATGTTCAAATTTGATTAATTCAATAAATTATTATTTTTGTCTTAAATCCACCAGCCCTTTTCATATTATACCAACATTTGCAGCATCCTTAGCCTTTTTGGTAAGGTTACTAGGAAAACTCAGAGTATTTTTACTCTCCCTGAAATAAGTTTCCTTTTTATTTTTAAAGAATTATACCAAAAAAACATTTTTTTGCAATTTTCACTGTCTCTCGCAACTTCATAGCAACAAAAATACAAAAGACATTGCAACTTTTATTGCAACAAAGCTCCCACAAAATCAAGCATTTTGGGCCCAAACAATCTCAAAAAGAGGCCGCGAAATCCTGGAAGGACTGATTATTACAGAGAACTCTTCTCTTCTTCTGTCCATTCCTATTCCCTCTGTTCTGCTGTCTCAGTGCAGGTTTGCTTTTTTTTTTTTTTTTTCTTCTCTTCTATATTCTGTTAAATTTCTCTTTCTTCGACCTCTTCATTTAATTGCTCCTTGCTGCTATTCATTACTTCTAATACACAGTGTACCCCTCTGCCATCTCACTTGTTTTCTCCCCTCTCAAATCTCACATACTTCACACTTGCCTGCTGTACAGTATAAACATGGGATTACATAAAACACATGCATATATATTGTACACTACACACACAAACGCACACACCCACAGTTGTATATGTGTGTAGGCACACACGTTTACTTTTGTACTGGGTCTATTGTGGGTGCTAAATATGTGTATTGAGCTGTGTACAATGTGTGGGTGAAAATAATTATTTATACAGAATTATTTTTTGAAATTCATGTATCTTTTATATTACTATATGTTATCACCTTCCAGATCATATTAAGGTGCAGCTCCTTCAACTAACCTCCACTATTAGGGTCACCTTCTCTTTCCCATTATGTCATTAACTGACTGGTATTCAATTGTTGAATTGAGGGAGGGAGAGAGAGAGAGACGGGATGATCAATACAAGTGAGAAAGACAACAGACAGACACACAGACAGATGGAGGGATGATAGATAGGAGTGGATATTATCAGTCCCCTCAGGTCTCTTTGATAAAGATCAGAGAAGCCACAGCCAGAACCTCAATCACATTCACACGTGGACGCACAAACACACACAAACACTGTGCAATATACATCACTGATGCATGCAAAACTTGACTTTTACACTCCGATCATGTTCAAGTCACAGAGACTAGAGTAAAAATCAATCAATCAAGCTGATAAGGGATCAGAGACAGAGAGAAACAAATGGTGGAATGCTCCTTTAATGGCTGCCTCTTAATATGGATGCAAACATTTTTTGAACTGAGATTTAGCCTCATGACACACTGCTGTTCTGTTTTCACCAGAACATTGCCCATCAGCTGCAAAATCATTCAAATTTCACATTTCATGAAGTGTTTCCTCTGAGGCGCCTGTTTCAGTGGCCATGCATGCAGCAGTCTGATCAAACAAATCAATGTGAGGATTGAATGTAGTTGGCTTGTGTTTACTGCTGTGACTGGCAAATAGTGATCAAGCCTGAAACATAGCATAATTGATGCAGGAGATGAAAAATTTAGGAAAGCTTTCTCAATGAGAGATGTTTACTGAATTATATGTGGAAAGCAATAAACCCTGTTCTGACTTAAACAGCACACTTTTCTTGACGCTTTTGCATCAAAGTAATTTTGTCAAGTGGTTCCCAGGTGGCCATATACATGTTTTATGGACCCGGAGGGAGCAATGACCAAACAGGCAAATGGCTTTATAATCCTGGCCCTCTTCTTTTGGTTTACTTAACTTATTTGTCCTCCTTATTTTCTACAAAGTGGTGGCGAAACATATGTAAATCAAAGATAAGTAAATCTAAAGATAAAATGGATACTGAACACAGTGTCAGTGGCTGTGGATTTTTACATTAAGTGCAGCTTTTTTGTATTTCCTATTGTCTGTATTAAAAGAAAAAGTTTCCAAGACAAACAAAGATCCCATTAAAAGCAAAACAATTACAAAATACAGCACACGTGGCCACCTTTATGTAGCTTACAAATACAGTACCACTCAGTAGATCCATATTAGCCTCCTACTTCTTTGTTGGGTTAACTTTCTGTTTGATTTCTATCATTTGTAGGCACCCACTGTTGAAGTCAGTCTAGTCGAATCAAGGACTTCTTATATTTGGTGGTTGTCGCTTTGCTTACGGAGGCTTTGAGCTGACTGAATGAACAGTTTTCTTTACTCTCATCGAGTGACTTCTTAAAATACATGAACCATCCATACTTTAAGGAAAACAACTGTCTCAAATATCTCCACTTCCTTTCATCTTCTTTAAAACTCTGAATTTCAAACAGACTGAACTGCTATTATCAAAAACAGCAGCACATTGTTTTGAGTCTAAATAGCAACTCCAAAATAGCAAAAGATTTCATATTTACAAGAGGGTGAGCAAGTGTCTGCAGTCATTTTTATTTTGTCAAAAGATTGCAATCTAGACAATCAATGAACCACAGCACCTTCTGCTGTCTTGACATACCCAAAATTTGAACATGATTGGACTTCTCTGATGTCACAACAGTGTAATGTCAGAAGAGCTGTTAATATAACCAGAGTATAAAGAAAAATGTCAAAAAGTTAACCTGTAATCCCGAGGTACAGTACCCAAAAGGGTTATGTGATTTATTATAGGTCCTGTATCTGTAGCTGCCATAACGTTATGGACAAAAATCATTCTATTGATATAGTGAGCGCTGACTTCTGAGTGAAGTGAAGATTTCTGCTAGCCCCCTCCTAAAATATCTACTAAATCATTAATATCACGCTTGTAGCTGAGTAGGTTCAGGAAATGACCAGAAAGTCGCCGGATCGGCTTTAAACCTCTGTGGGTAAGTAACACTCCGCATGATATTATGTGGAACTGATGGATAAATGCCCAGATGAAGAAGGGTCCATCGATGCATGTGACATCTGGCCCAGTAAGAGCTCCCAAAGCGTTTAACCTGCTGCCAGCAGCTTCTGTTTGTTTGCAAAATGACAATTTTAAACCCCAAAAAAGATGAAGGGTAAAGAGTGGACAGATTGAAAGGTCATTCCACCTTTTATCTTATTTCATTTGAACCGAAGCCACTTCTTCCATCCCAGCATCAGTCAGAATTTATATCTCCACTTCCTTTAGAAGCCAGCTACTCCAATTAAACCACGTTCAAAAGGAAATCAGGCCATTACTTAAAATACAATTATTTTTATGAGATTTAATGTAATGTGCCAGACTTTGATTTGTGTTGAATAGATTATGTAGGAACCTGCTATTCCTGCTATTGTTAAATATGATAAAAGAAACATTTTGAGTGTGTTTTGCACCTTTAGCCATTTTTTCCATTGAATGGGTTTCTTTTTTGTCCCCCTCTTCTGTATTTTATTAGTCTTTGTTTATGCCTTCTCTTGAGGCACTATGTAAAGTCTCTGCGGTAAGTGTAAATGAAGGTAAAAAGTGTATTACTGTTAAATCATGGAAAGGAGCAAAACAAGCAGTGGATATAACGTAAGTCGCGAGGAGGAAAAAGAGCAGAAGTGAAGAGAGGTTGGAGATGAGGGGAGTGAAGTGAAATCTCTGCTGACTTGTTAGTCCCAAGGCAGCATGTTCTAGGATGAAGAACATGTTCTCCAGTCCATGTTCTGAAGAAAAGGATTACATCTGGCAGCTGTGGGTCTGCGTGTGTATGGTATGCATGTCCACGTCTGTATGTGCTTTCGATGTTTGCCCGTATCTCTGAACACACGGACGCGTCTAAATGTATATTGTATGAATATGGGTAATGTACATGGATGGTTGAGGTTAACGTGGTCTGATGGTATTTTAAATAGTGTGTCTCTGTGTCTTGCACAAACAAGCGTTCTGATTCCTGTACTCCACAGTGGGTGCCTCTTCTAGACTGCATTAAGATCAGAAACCATGCCTCTTCTACAATACACACAACGCACTTCAAACACAGCTCCAACTTTCTTCAATCACACACAAATAACTAACTACAGGCCTAAAATTAAAGAGAAAATTCACCTACAGAACTTTATCTGTAAGGGATAATGTAGAGCAGTCCTGCATCACCCTGTCAGGGTTCTTATTCTCAATAATGACTGTCTCGCTCTACATTATCCCACTCATTACACGGCTACTCATACAGAAGTTAAACGCTGAGAACGCCTGCTTCTTGTTCAGGACGATTAACATTACCGCTGATGAGCACCGCTCTGCGGCAAAAGCCAGATCACCCTGGTGTATGTGAGCTAACCATGGAGCTAAGTAATGCTCTGTTTGCACTGTTGCCATTATCACTGTTAGCGCTCCCCGTAACCTCCACCTTGTCTCTCCCTTTGATCCAGGGTTTTTCCTGCATAGAGAAACTTTTGGCGCCCCCTAAAGAGGTTTATAGCCAGCGCCAAAGAAAAATCTGCAGCGCCAAAATGTCTGATTTTCACCAGCCAGCCTTCCTCTCATCCACAGCTGTTATATTTAACACATGCGACTGTATCGTTTTGAATGGAACTGAACGCAATATATATATATATATATATATATATATATATATAGTGCTCCACCAGACTGCTGTCTGTCCATACGGCCGTCTGACGGCATTAGTATTAAACTAAGACCGTGAGTTTCATGACCGGTTAAAAACGTCTTGTAGTCATGTTAAATAGTAGTCCAATTCTGTGTTTTGGTACAGTTGGTTTTAACACCTGATGCAAAGTGAAGTAGGCCTACGGGAGTACACATGAAAACCCTGAAAAAGCGCTGGTGTTCCGCGCCGTCTTTCTGCTGTGCCCCATCCACGTGGTGTCACTTTTTCACTATGAACGTTAAACTCTGCAATTTATCCGCGGTTCACATGTATGCATGAACTGTGGTGGTCCGTCACACCATAGGCTCAACATTACTGATCATTTTTTTATCAATATAATGTAGAAAACATTACACTTCATAATGTTTTGTATCAATAACATGATAGTATTATTGTACAAATTAGCAGTAAAAGCAATAGCCTATGTAAGTCAATCATACATTTTTCAACTTGGGAGCAAAATGTGCTCCTTGGGGAAAAAAAAGTTACCCATAAACCCTTTTCATACTAATTTAACAACTGGACTTTGGTGTAAAGTGTAGTCTATCCGGACCCGTGTCCCAGATGTGAAAGCCCCCTTACTGGAATATTGAATATGATATTCCATTATATTTTGTATTTTTAATTGTTACCTGCCACCAGAATTTTGTGATTTCCTTGCCATAAATATAAGCTGTTTTTACAATAAATTCATGCCTAAAAATGTATCAGAATGCAGGAATTGAAGTCTTTTACGGTCCAGGATGACCGTGACCGCTTAATATGTCGTAGTCACCCCCACCCCCCCACAATGGCCCATTCTGAGCCAGGAAAAAATTGAATTCAGTTAAGTAATAAACACAAGTCAATAAAGGTAAAATCTAATATAACTATATAAAGTATAAAGTATGAGAGAAGATGAGTTAAGATGAACGAGGAGAAGGTGGTGCAAAACATGACGGAGGAAACAGAAAGAATAATTCTTCAACAATGATCATAATCATGTTGAAAAAGTGTGAAATTGTGTGTGTGTGTGTGTGTGTGTGTGTGTGTGTGTGTGTGTGTGTGTGTGTGTGTGTGTGTGGGGTAATCTGTGATTCCGTCTCATCAGCACAATATCAAACTGCCTCTGACATTATGCTAAATAATACATCACTTTTTTCTCTCCGTTTCACATGCACGGGCGGGTGGGCCGGCATGCGCACACACACACACGTATACACGCACGTATACACACTGTATAGTATGTGCTGGTGTATGAATTAGTTATGACCTGACAGTCTTCAGACGAAGGGGAAGAAATGTTCAAGGATTACATCAAAGTGTATCCTACCAAGCAGGCTGAAAAAGATAGAGCAACACTACTGTACCTTTGCCCTGCCAATTGCAAAATTCCCTCCTTTGGAGTGATCAATCAACCAACCTTTTTCATGTATTTTATGTAATTACTGGTCAAAGAGGTCACTTAAATGCATTCATCCAGTAATAATACAATCTTTCATCAAAGCAAAAAGACAGCTATTCAATTTGCATTGGTAATGTGTTGATATTGTTTTTGTGTGCGAGTGAGAGAGAGAAGGAAAGAGACCTATGATTTCACAAGTGATTTCTGAAGTTCTTATATCTACTGTACAGTAGTGCTTCAAAATTTTAGTAATTTCACCGAAAAAGAGTTGTACTTGTAAACAACAAATACCACATCCACCTATAATGATGATGAGCAGGTATTTTTTTACACAATTCCTTTCTTAAAGTGTATTGCTGACAACCCTGCGGAAATCTAAAATCTGAAATGGCTCCAATGAAAGATTAGACAGAAGGATTTAGGGCTGGGCAATATATCGATATTATATCAATATCGTGATATGGGACTAGATATTGTCTAAGATTTTAGATATTGTAATATCGTTATATGACATAAGTGTTGTCTTTTACTGGTTTTAAAGGTTGCATTACAGTAAAGTGATGTACTTTTCTGTACTTACCAGACTGTTCTAGCTGTTCGATTATTTGCCTTTTCCCCACTTAGACATTATGTCCACATTACTGAAGATATTTTGTTAAAGCACCAATTGTTAACCCTAGAATACCGCCGCAATATCAATATTGAGGTATTTGGTCAAGAATATCGTGACATCTGATTTTCTCCCTATCGCTCAGCTCTAGAAGGATTACAAAGAGTAAAGATGACTTGCCAAAAATTGCCTCCTTGCGGTAAATATTTACAGCCAAGCTGTGTGTTGTGGACAGTATGAGATGCTGAATATAGAAAGACAGACTGATCATCGGCATAATGTTGCATTTTTGCAAATGCCAAGTATGATCGGACTCTCTTTCTCACTCACTCACACAGAGTAAGTCAAACAGCTGAATGTAACAGCAGCAGGGGCTCTTCAGATAAGTCCCCTGGAGCAAAACTCTCTCTGTGTCGCACACACACACACACACACACATACACCCATAGAGATGCACAATCACACAGAATGATGATGGGCCAAGTAAGTGGAAACTTGTGCCAGTGAATAAATCTGGGACAACTGCTTGGACATACAAGTAGCACAACACACACAGACATGCACACATACACTGTAATCTCAGACACAGCATGTGTGCGGACTTAAACCAAGGCACTTTGCAATTAGTGATAATGTCATTATGCGGCACACCAGATACCCATATTGAACACCCACCAACCATCCAACCTACAAACAGACAAGCACAAAGGTCTATAGAAGGTTGCAAAGGGACACAAAGAGACGGTTAGACAGTTACAGTACAGTAAGCAGTGTATCATTTTTCTTTGACCAACACTTTATGTGTGTGTGTGTGTGTGTGTGTGTGTGTGTGTGTGTGTGTTTTTTATAAATAGGTTGGCAAATCTCCCTCATGTCACGTCTGATGAACAATAAGTTACGGGAGTGAGAAACACAAGGCATTGTGAGCTAGTGCTACGTACAGAGTAACGTCAGTACAGGGGGGAGTGACAGGCTGCGGCTGGAAATCGGAAGATGGATGGGAAATAGTTTTAACATGACTTTAAAATCGACATCCACCGAGCCAAAATGCTTATGTTATCATTAGTTAGCTCATTCCGGTTTCCTAACTGTGACGCGAGTTATAGGAGCTTAGCTGGGAGCTTCATGGAGACAGCTAAAGTTAATGTTAGCTGCCCTACACCTGTCAGAGTTAGTTTTGGCTTCATGTATTACCTTCTAGCAGCTGTATTCTCAGTAACGTGACAATCTGGAAGAAACAAGTTATTTTAAATCACTAAAACTGTTTGGCTTAGTTATCAATGTCGTTAGCATCATGGCTAACACTATTGTTAGTGTTACTCAGTTTATGACAAATCGTTTCAGCTGTGCTTTCTAACATGATGTCATTGTGCCAAGTGAGCAACGTTAGCCTTTACAACAGAGCCACTTCAATACACTTGTTAGATAATGTTACATTACAGAGTTCTGTGTTGATTTGTGTTTGTCGCTGTGTGTGTGGTGGAAAATAATGTAAACAAAGAGCGGCGTGCCAGAAATGCAATGCACCATGACGTAGGTCCCCTTCAAGGCCAGGCTGATGTTGGAAGTCCCTCTAGAGGACAGAATGTGTAACAACAACTACATGCTTATTGTGGCATTGACAATACATTTTGCCTGAGTAGTGTAGTACATATTTATAACAGGCGTCATATGAGCTTTAAATATTCAATTATTATTCAAATATTTATAAAAATAACAAATGTAATTTGAATGGTATTATAGAGAAAGCTCTAGTGTGTGTGTGTGTGTGTGTGTGTGTGTGTGTGTGAACTTAAACAAGCTGTCATCTGAAAGTTAGTGAACAGAATCTTACCAACGTACATTCAATTTACATAAAATATTACAACAGCTATCGTTCTTTTCGACAGGCCTTTAACACGTTGGCCTTTTTCAAAAGCCTGAATACATTTCTCAAGAGGGAACATCCTCTCCATGTAATTACGGGCCTAAATGTCTGACTCGGATTTAGAATACTGCTTTAAGTATGTGTGCCTTTTATTAAAATTTTCTTTCTACACTATCATACATTTTGTTTCTTGAAAAACACATCAACAGTTCTATCTTGGTTACAATGCATTCTGTAACCTAGATTCAGTATTAATATCCCAGCAGTACACAGGACTACTAAATAAATACTAAATGACCATAACTACATCTAATACACCATCTGTGTACCTCTGCAACTTTAATATAAACATTGCAACAGAGTATTATGATCTGTAACGATAAGTTTGATTATAATGTAAAAATCCTACCTATGCTCAATGATGTGCATTTTGTAAAACCTAATGTTTAATGTTTATTATCTACTGCCTAAATAAATGTCTTGCACCATGTTCTTTTAAATGACATATGAGGTTGGATGTGTACTTGAACCATGCGGATCATACAGTATTGTCACCTTGTCAGCTGTTCTCTCAAATATCTGCACAGTGAATAGCAAGGAGCTACATAAACTGTGTGCATGCTTGTTTTGTTGGTTTGCTCAGTGTCATGTGTGTGCCTCCAGGAGACAGTTTTATGCTCCAGAACTAACTGCCTCATTGAGGACATCAAAGTTTTTCTAATCTAAATCTAATCTGAAATATTTAATGCACACAGGATATGCTGTTTTAACCATCACTTCAACTATTCATATCGCTTCTTTTATCTGTGAAAATGGTACCTTGGTGTTTACTCAGGCCCTAAAGGGAGGCAGCAAAGGGGACATTTTAACTACCCCTGGAATATGCTAAGTTCCCTCTGGAAGAAATATTTTCTTTTTTTGTTCAAACTCCTTAATGAAACAAGGTTACTACATCAATATTGAGTATTTTTATGACATGCAAAAATGACCTCAATAATCAAGTGTTTGAAATGTTTACTAAAAGTCAGAGATGTCTATGTTTTAGCTGAAGTTAAATAATATGAGCACAGTGCACAGTAACCTTGCTTTGGAGGGCAAGATCTGGTAGATTGGTGTTCTGTGACATTAAAATGACCACAAGACATCTCTGTTTTTGTCCCTGCAAGCCTATAATATAGAGAGAGCCTTTAGTTTGGGTTCATTTTTTGTCATGCTCTGCCCATGACTTCCACTCTCTTTCTGTATTTGACAGCCTGCCATGTTGAAAAGGAATGAACTTGTCGTCCATTAGGGAGACTTTCCTGTGTTGAGTGGAAAGGTGTCAAAATGTGTGGATTGAATTTAGAACATGGCAGTTCCCCTTGAAAACTTTCTGAATCTGAGTGGCCTTTCAAAGGAACTGAATTGAATATAAATCATGTACTCCATCTGCAACAAAGACACTATACTGTACTATAACTATAAAGTGTGTAAGCATATATGAACACATAATGAATGACAATACTGTTGACTGAATATTGTTATATACTGCAGTCATTAACACTGTTAAAATCCATTTATTAAATATGTACTGTATATACTGCTCACAAACGCTAAATAGGGAGATTTAAAGCTGTAATCTAGAAGATTTTCATTTAAATAAATGTCTGTTAAGTCACTATCTATCACAGAAGGAGGTAACACAATGTTAATTGAGCCTGTGGCCTTCTGATGAAACTAAATATTTAGATGTTTGCGTTATTACGAACTTGGTGTCCAGGGGGCTGTTTTCACAAAAGCAGAATTCATAAATCCAGGATAACCGATAGAGCGAGGCTTGACCTAGTCTAATCTGTGCAGCCTGGCTTCTTGCGTTTTACGAAGGCCAAGCCTGGCTGAGGAGGAGAGAAAGCGTGGCAGACGATCGCGGACCGACTGAATGCATATGTAGCCCAAAAATATACATTTACTGACCACTGTTCTGAATTGAAACCGCCATAATCATACCATTCACGGATTAGGCTATTAATCATTTGCACAAATTAACCGTTGTACTCTTTGCCTTAAAAGTAAGGAGAAGATAATGTTCCTCAGGAAATTTACCATGAAGATCAATTTTCTAGGCTAGAATATGATGCGTAAATAACTCTTTCACTCTGTTTCTCCCTCTCTCTCATGGGCTAAAATATAAATTTCCTAAGTCATATTAACTTCCACTGCTCGCTTTGAATGCAAAGTGTACAACTGTTCGTTTTTGCAAATGACAAGTGACTCATTGAATGGTTTCAGTTAAGAGCAGTAGTTCGTGAATGTATATTTTTAGACATTCAGTCGGTCCGCTATTATCTGCCATGCTTTTTCTCACATTTTATTTTTTATAGGGGCCGAGTTTCCTTCTTTACATATTATATGCCTTGCTCTCTTGTATATATGGACATAGAAAATAAAGAAAGTGAAGAAATTTGACTTTAAAATCTAGAAACTATAAAGATAATTAAGTGATAAACAGAATGCACACTGTAAACATGAATGTAACAGAGTATATTCATCAGTTATTTCCCCCCAGCAAAGTATAAGGTAAAAAACCTTTGGGGTGTCCTCTCCCTGTTGTTAGACTAATGTACAGTAGTCTACACTATATAGTCATTGGTTCGGTGAACTAAGACTATAATTAAGGAGGATTGTACAATTAGGATAGGTTTTTATAATTGTACAACCCTCCCAAATTATAGTCCCAGTTTACTGGACAACAAATTGTGTGCTAAGAATGCCAATTTATTGAATCCTTCATTGTTAAAGAATACAAAAGAATTAATCAACTAAAATAATTAAAGGTGCATTGGTCCACTATAGAAACACACATGTACAGCACTTTATATATTGCCCGTAGTAACTGACAGAATTTAACAGATTAGGCAACTTTATGAGCCTTTTCTAATTATTTCAACACATGCAATAATACAGTATATTCACTAAACTTCTAACAATATGAACAGCAGTCTTCAAACCGCAATATAACAGTAATAATGACTGTCACATGAATAATTATAAAAAAAATGTTCACAACTTTAAATAACAGTACTTAAATGAACAGCAATGCATATGTTGTATTTTAATGCAGGCTGATAACAACAGGGTACAACCACTGCTGAGTGAACAGAAAAGGCTCCAGGATTAATACAATCTGGCTGTTAGCCTGATCAGGAGCAGGCTAGCTGGAAAGAATAAGTATCCATAGTAACTTAGGTGCCTCTGCTTTTGTGAAACCGAATCAAGGCTAAATTGAGCCAGAATAACTGGGAAATCCCAGCTTAATTCCTTATCTTGGTTTTGTTAAATAGCCCTCAGAACTGAATCTTACGGACTGCTTCCAAAAGAAAAAACATATACCTTTGTGTGTTAAATGTTATATGTGGTATTTTGCTTTCGGTAAGAATAATGTGTAGAGCAAAAATCAAAACTGGTTGCTTCAGGGAAACAACACACAGTGCACCTGTTCAATTACTTCTGCATTCAAAAACAAGGGGGCTACCAAGGGAGCCTTTGCTGTCTGAACGCTCTTCTTTCTTTCTTACATGGCTCACGCCCACAGTCATATGTGATCTATGGACTTGTATCTGACTTTTAGTAAGTAGCTAGTGGTTGTTATTTACATTGTTCATTTTCTGAACTATGGATGTTAGCATTGAAGCACAGCCCACGCATTCTGACATACCACCACACACACACAAACACATGCAGACACTGTCTGACCTTCATAGTTGAGTTTGAAGCCATGTGCAGAGACCGCAAAGTCACTGGTCAACCTCAAAGAGAAGACATTTCCTGTACTGGTGACAGGGGGAGGAACCTGGAAGCCTGTTAGCCTGTAAAAAAACAGAAAAATGTGTTGAGATTATGAGCAAATTACCAGACACATTAAATCAGGAAAAAGAATAACCCCTCTATGTGGCCAGGTTGGATCAGTGGGTAGAGCAGGCGCACATATATTTAGAGGTTAATGCCTCGACACAGAGGTCCAGGGTTTGACTCCGACCTGTGACGATTTCCTGCATGCCTTCCCCTTCTCTCTCGCGTCCTGTCCATTAAAGGCAGAAAAAAAACAAAAAAAAGAATCTTAAAAAAAAAAAGAATAACCCCTCTATTGTTGACAACACACAAGGCCTCACAGTGTGTCAACCTATAGCAACAAAGAGATTAGCATACTGATGTGTTAAAAACACACACATTCATATACAAAATGAAGTGCATTTTGTGCCTAGAAGATATTTGTGATAATCTTGACTACCCTGTGATCATTTATTTTAAACTCTATCCCTGGTCTAGTAACTCATACAATTCCATGCCCGTCATAGGTTTTTATTAGGCTACTGAAAACTGATATGGGTTCTGTTTTTTTAACCTTTGTGTTGTCTTCCCGTCAACCATGCAACCTTTTGTTTTTATTGTCACTTTTCCCTATGTTTTTGCCACTTTTTTCTAATTTATTTTGTTGTTTTTTCCGATGTTTGAATTTTTGCTGCGATTTTTTTAACGTTTTTGTTTTTCTTTTCGACATTCTTTTATACATTTTTTTCTCCATATGCTATAAAATTGAATAAAATTCAAATAAAAGTAGTGAACTGATCATTTATTTTACTTGTGAAGAGCGTTTTATGGAACCATCCACGTTATTTATTTTGACAATTTGGTTGAAAGAAACCCAAATTCTGATATAAAAACTTTTTGAAAATGGGTCCCATTTGGCCTGAGGATGACAGGAGGGTTATAGAAACTCCTTATAAACTACAACAGCTGTGTGCCAGG
The DNA here is from genome assembly GCF_004354835.1 of Perca flavescens. Classification (NCBI taxonomy): domain Eukaryota; kingdom Metazoa; phylum Chordata; class Actinopteri; order Perciformes; family Percidae; genus Perca; species Perca flavescens. The sequence continues at coordinate 16,169,567 of NC_041344.1, read as the reverse complement.
TGAGACATACGTCATGATACTTATAGTTTGAGTACACTCCTATCTCTGATGTTTGCTCATACCACTGCCTGGCACAGAGTCTCTGCAGCAGAACACAATTTTTCTTCATTATTTGAAAATAGGGCTGCACAAAAGCCCACGACTTGATAAGGGTTTTTTAACCTGTTAACATCCACCTCTTTTGTCAGATTTTCGCCTATTTCTCGTTCCCAAAGGGAAACGCTTATAACAGAAGAACTGTCAGGCCAAAATACATATATGAGGCATCATTTGAAACCTAATTTCTTCTACTTTATGGACATGTGCTTGATTAGCATGTGATTAAAACAGAACATACACTACAGCAGTTCAAACATGGTTCAAAATAGTTATTTTGGTCTGGTCCTAACCTAATGGGAACTAGGGAGTTTTCAGTATTTGGTATAACAGATGTCACTGGTGTGCCAAAACCTCTCCAAAACTTCTCCAAGTGACCAAATATTGCTAAATGCATTTACTCACTTCTATGCTATTAGAAAAAAACATACTAAATACTTAAAATGACTTACAAAACCTTTTTAAATTCATTCAAACACTGTTGATCATATTTTTTTCTCATAAATCACATTTATGCGCATGCTGGCTCTGGGAGGTGGGGCTTAAGTCTGTTACCCATTAATTTGGACTGGTTCCCATTGGATATTCCTATCATGCTATATACCGTTGGAAAGGGAATGTGATTGGCTACAACTGCCATGATTGACGTGTTGATAGCCAATGACAGCTTTTTCTAAGATGGCTGCTCAGAGAGATGACGCAGCATATTGACGCTCCACAGTGGGAGCGCTTGCTGGACGTCGGGGGCTGTCCCGGGGTGAAAACTAAACAGAAAAAGGTGGGGATAGTTTCATTGTGTAGGCAGCAACCTGAGGAAAACAAACATGCCCAGCAACACGGTGCAGGGCAGGAAGAAATATATTATTTCAGACGGAACGAGATCGGCTAATGAAGTTAGCAGACAGTTAGCGGACAATAAGCATGGATTCTACAGGACAATATTCATAACCTGGATTAATTCTTTTGAAAAAACCTTGTTATCCTTTTGATCTGTGGACACTTACGGACTAGAGGAATATAAATAAACCAGGAATGGACGAGGATTGAGCACTTAGGACAGCCTTTTTTTTTTTTTTTTTTTTCCCAATAGCATGAGCACTAAGATCAATAATAATGCTTTGGTGCTTATGATTTCAGTAAAATGAACTGAATGATTGAATTGCAGAGAATTTTATCAATCAAACGATGTACAGCATGTCCATATTGACAAAAGTTTTGAACTTTTGTGGTTAAATACTATTATATACCATGTCAGAACATGTCTGTTAACCCCCACCGGGTCACCAGCAACCCGGTTTAACAGGTTAAATAAACCAAGCCACAAGATGAAAGTGTACCAACAGGAAAGTGAGCCTTGGTCAGCTGACCAGTAACATCGAAATGGGTTTGTGTAAAAAAAATAAACATATTATATATCTGTACTCCACATGTTTAAGTGTGTCTTTCAATGCTTACACACAGCTGTGCAGGTGTGCCTTCAGCTTTTTGATTCCTTGAATTTAATGAGGAAGAAGAGAAAAGGAGGACTGGAAGGCCAGCTTTTTTCCCTGTTATGGACAAGAGCCAAACCTTTCTTCCACTGCAACACACTTTTTTCTTGTCCTGCAGCTACCATTCTTTCTTTTATTTCGCCCCCAACCTTCCTTCCTTCCATTTCCTCCCTCTCTTTCATCTCTCCTTCTCTTCCTCTTCCCTCAATCCACTCGCACAAGCCTTTCCTCTAGCAGTAAGTTGCCTAACTTCTTTTTCTTCCCTCTTTACTTCAACCGCCCATACACACTTCCTCCCAACTTTCTTTGTCTTCCTCTCTGCTCTTCTCTCTGTGACATTTACCCACCTAAATCTCTCTTCTTCCTCTCTCCACCTTTTTTAACTTCCTCATCACTCTGTCCTTTACTTTTCACCAATGTCCTCTAATTTCTACTTTCTGTCTTTGATCTTTTTCATTTCCCTTTCCTATATCACCTTTCTTTTCTACCTACGTTTACTTTCATCCCTCTTCTTTACCCTACACAGACCTTCTCGGTCTGGCATCTGTCTATTTTTATCTATTCTCTCTCCTCCATCCAAGAGTGCAATTTGTGATACTTTTAAATGTGGGGATATATTCAGAACTGTGTTCTTCTTCCCCACTCATTGTGCTGCCTGCCTTATCTTTCATAATATAAACAAAAAATAAAATATTGACATAGCAGAAAAATGAAATGTTCTCCTAGCAGTAGTTGTTCCTGGGAGTTGTTGAAGTAGAGATGCCCTGATCATGTTTTTTGCCACCGATACCGATTGTCAATGAGCCATATCAGCCGCTAACAATCCGCGGGCAATCAATCGGGGCATCCCTAGTTGAAAGTAATCTCTTACTCACCAATGTGATTGTGGCAAGAAATATTACTTCTGTCTGTGACATCTACACAAACAAGGAAACCTCAATATTTTAGCATAACATGCATCTCCAGTTATGATAGTGTTGCAGTGACTTATTTTAATTCTATTAAGCCCCATCCTTGCACTCATCTTTCTTTCCGTCTCCATGTTTTAATTTATTAAACAACCACAACCAACTGTTTTTCCTTAAGAACCTGCCCTCTCTCAACCCTTCTTTCATCCCCTTCTTCTGCCTTCTACCTTGCTTTTATCCTCCATTATGGGCCTACTTTATATATTTTTCTCTCATCTCTCCATCCTCTATTTCTTTCATCCTCTCACCTCCTCCTTTTCATTTTGTATTCATTTTCTCCCCATCCTAAACTCTCTTTACAACTTTTTATTTCTTCATTTCCCATCCCTCCTCCCATTTTTCTGCAGTAGTTAACTTGAATTTGTTCCTCTTCTGTACATGCACCTTTCTCTAATCATTCTGTCCACCTTCCAGCTCATCTAAACTGTGCTTCACCCTTATAACATGCTTTTATCTCTCCTGTCAATTTGCTTTGCCTTGTTTTCAGTTTCCCGTCTCTTTTAGTTGGCCCTTCCTTGCATCTTGATTCCCGCTTCCAAGCAAATGTACTCCTTTTCTATTTCTTCGATCTCTCTAATCTAGTCCAATACCACTCAAAGCACAAATGGTGGCTACTTCCTTAAAAGCACCCAACCATCTCTTTAATCTCTTCTTCTGTTGCTAATCTATATCTTCTCTGTATTTCTCTGTCACAGCTGCCTTCCTATTTTTGGTCACTCTCCTCTCTTCTCCACTCTATCTTCCACTCGCTCTTTATGCTTAACAATTTGCTTTCCTTTCTATTATTTCACTACCCTTCTTGGCTTCCTTTCCCCTTTCCATCTTTTATCTGCCCTTACAAGGTTTCCTATGTGAAGACATACAGTAAGCACATTAGCCATGATGTGCGTGTAACAAAGCACAGGGTGTCACGATGCTTAACCTCCTCAACAAATGAGCTCTGCACGTTCACATGCAAACCTTTCAGCTGTGCTACTGTAAACACTATGGCACCAAGTCATAATGCTTTAGATGCATAGCAATATATGCAATTTCTGCAATCTGGCAATCCCGAAAGCAGAGTCAAATGTAAACACTTGTAAAGAAAGAGGTAGTAAAGCAGTAGTATGAATGGAAATAGTAGTGTAGAACCATTCCCACACAGCATCTTGGTGACATACAAACTAATTTAACATAGTGGCACACAGTGTATGTGTTTTGAGATGTATGAGGTAAAACCAACATTATTTTACAGAAATGGAAAGAGAGATAGAACAGAGGGTGTCTGACATTCAAGGTCCATTCCTGTGGGACTGTGTGTGCGCTTGCTAATTTAACATAGTGGCACACAGTGTACAGTCCAAAGGTGTTCTCTCTTTAGTTGGACCAAACAACCACTATTACAGTAAACTGTAGTAGTATATGTCGTAGTTAATGTAATGTTAGTAGTATAACTAATATTCTCAGAGGCGGCAATGCTTCACACATACACACCCTGTGTATTCTATTTCCTGTGTAAGAATTTATCTCTGGATTTGTGTTTTGAGATTTATGAGGTAAAACCAAAATTATTTTACAGAAACGGAAAGAGAGATGGAACAGAGGGTGTCTGACATTCAAGTGCGCTTGTGTATGCATGCGTGTGTGTGTGTGTGTGTGTGTGTGTGTGTGTGTAGTGTATAGAGTGAAATCACATTATCAAGTGAATGAAGAACTAGCTAATATCAGCAGAGTGCTTTCTCTGCTCTCACACACATACACAAGATCACACACACACACACACACACACACACACACACACACACACACACACACACACACACAAACACAGATAGAGACACACCATTCACTTCATTTTCTCCAAAAAAGCAACCATGCAGTCTGCCTAATGCGATTGTCAGACCACCCCCCCTTCCTGTTTCTCTTTCTGTTTTTCTCTCCTTCCCTTGTATCTGATGGTCTCTTTATTGCCGAGAGGGAAAAGAGATTTTTCATTGTTATTACTGCCATGAAAGAAGAGAATGGGTTGAAAAAGATAAACTGTATAAAAAAAGAAAAGAAAGGAAAAGAAAGAAGGATGGACAAAATAAGACAAGTGGTGCACAGTTGAGGTTATGTGTCACGTTGAAAAATAGTGGCATGCATCTAATCATATCTGATGTGAACTGCATAGTTTAATCACATCAATGAGTCATCTTATACGGGCCTACAGAGCATGCACTCTTATGCTCGGAGTACATATTTATGGGAGCTGTGTGAGTTTTCTGCCTGGAGTTGAAATTAACCAGTTTCATGTATAATTATGTTCATGTAGATTACAGTTTAATTCACTTTACTGACAGCAACTATACTCTGGTATAATCACATTGTCCTACTGACCAGCTTTGATGAACATATGGATATTGATTTACATTTACTTTTTTTTATAATAAAATATATAGTAATACTATCTTAATCCATAGAAGGGGGACCAACAGAAATAGTAGACAGTTTCGGCTGGTTGGGCTGGTTTGGGTAGGGTACGCTTGCAGCACCTTAACCTAAACACAAATATATATTATTTAAATCTACAATTAGCTTTTATTCACTGTATAGATCAGCCAAAATGTCCTCACACCCCCACAGAGTTCTTACTATTAGACAATTGAGGCAAGTAAGTATCAAAGAATGGTTATCAATAGCAAGTCAAATGTATTTCAGAGGCACAGATTGTAACAATCAATAACACAATAGTCAAATACAGGGCTATATAAACCGAGTTACAGACATTTAAATCAGATCTTAGGTAGATCAGGCTGCTCTGCAATACTGCTGGTGTAATCTCACATACTGTATAAAGTACCTTAAAACACATTTATGTGTTACAGAGATATTTATTGTTGAGCGACTTGATCTCAGTTGATGTCACCCACCTCGAGGCCAAAGTACGTGTTATATGGAAAACAGAATTGGGTTCCAATTCACATTTTTGTCTCATCAGAATGAATAAGGATAGGAGCTCAGTATTAGGGCTGTTTATTTTCCCTCAGCTAGTGTCAGTAGGTGTAGCTACCAGTCCCTAACCCCCAAAGTAGCAGTACAGAGAGACCACTGGGCATGTTTGTCTCTGAGCTAGAGGAAGTGTGTACATCTGTGGCTGTGTGAACTTGTATTTTAGTTTGTCTGTGTGTAATTTATTGAGTCAATACTGACCCAAGACCTGACTCCACAAACCAAAAGGCTCTGAATCTCCTCATGTTACTCCATCCATCTTTTCTTTTCCTCCCTCCTGACTTTTTCCATAGGGAGAACAGTAACTGTGTCAATTTAGTGGCCATTTACTTTCTTTCCACTCGTCTCTTTTCCCCATGAGGCAGCCTTCTACATGTACGCCAATAAAGCCCACTGCCTCTCTTTATACTTTCTCTGCTTGTATTCTCACTCAGAGCAAACATAAATCAGTGTGTATAATATCCTTGTGTCTTAAATCTGTCTTTGGACTTTTTAATTTTTTTAATGATACTACTTGGGTTAGAGGCTCTATTCTTGTGCCTTTTGTCCATGAATATAGTGTATTGGAGACACAAAATTAATTAATTTAGCAGAGACGTGACAAATCAAAAATAATACCTCAAATAAACAACAAAACTGGATAGAAATTTACATAGCTCATGGCTGAACCTTTACATAGCAAACACGCACTGCAGATAGAGGAGGAAAAATAGACAAAGTTAAGTGTATGAGGGGGCAGCATTCTTTGCTCTATTTGGAGGTAATTATATTAATAACTATGACTCAAAATAATGAGTCATTACACAATTTCACTTTATTAATGCCTGCAGAAATTAGATCTGCAAATAAATTTAGAAGGAATTACGATCGTCCCGTCAGGGTTGCCCTTTATCTCCACTTCTATTCTCTTTATCTTTGGAACCTGTGGCCCAGGCAATACGGCAGTCAGAGGCCTTAGAACCAATCATTATTCAAGATACATTGCATTGCATCTCTCTGTATTCAGATGACATTTTATTCTTTACAAAAAATCCTTCTAAATCCCTTCCACATCTTCTTAAAATCTTTGAGAACTTCAGCAGTATTTCAGGTTACAAAATAAATTGGACAAAATCGGCTTTAATGTTGTTGGGGGTACCGGATGACAAGATACCACTTTTCAGTATTCCAGTTGTTAATAGTTTTACATATATAGGAGTGCTCATCAATCCCTCACTTAACTTGTTAACTGCTGACAATTATAATAAAGTTCTAAAAAATGTAGAGGGTGATTTGAATAGATGGGGGATGCTCCCTACTTCTTTCCAGTCTAGACTTTCAGTTATCAAGATGAATATATTGCCTCGAGTTAATTTTGTGAGTAGTATGATCCCTTTAGCCCCACCGGGTGGTTACTGGAAGAAGCTACATTCAATCATTAACTCTTACCTATGGAACAGAAAAAAACCTAGAATCAAAGCATCTACCCTACAAAGACATAGATTATCAGGTGGGGTCAATTTGCCCAATTTTGAGTGGTATTCCTGGAGCTTTGTTTTGCGCCCGCTTGCTATATGGTCGAATCCAGGGATCTTTGTGTCATGGCATCCCATTGAAGAACGTTTAAAATATCCATATTGTCTGTCTAGTCTGGTATACTCTAATATACCTTCCAGTAAAATTAAACGTGATTTTGGGTCAATAATCTCTTATCTTTTCACGGTTTGGTATAAAGTCCATCGAGTTGCTAAAATCCCAAACGCATTCTTCGCTCAATCTCCTATCTTTAATAATCACTCTCTTTTAATTGAGAAGAAACCAATTATGTTTCCTCAGTGGAGTAATAGAGGGGTTCATGTCCTCAAGGACATCATAGGGGAACAGGGTCTTTGTGCATTCCATGACTTAGAGAGAGCATATAATTTACCGGGCACTTTTTATTTTTATTTACAGTTACGCACAGCAATGCGCGCTCAGGGCGTTCCTTGGGGTATCGAGTTGGGGAATCACCCTCTTCATGTAATCTTTGACACTAAAGGTAAAATGAATGGTATTGTCTCAGAGTTATACAAGTTTATAACTAAAGTTTCATATAAGCCATTTATCAGAATCTGGAAGACAGATATTAACATCTCTCAGGAACCAGACTAGTGCGTGGTCTGGTCAAATATCTTTATCATCTAGAAATCCTGATCATCAAATGATACACTACAGATTTATCCAAAGGTCTTATTTAACCCCGCGAAGATTACAGCAAATGAAACTCAGAGACAATCCATATTGTAATTTCTGCTCAGACAATACCATTGCTACTTTTTACCATATGGTGGGGCAGTGTCCAGAGGTCAATAGATTTTGGCATAGTGTTTCAACCATCATGTCTAGTATCATTAAACGACCCATCCCTTTCTTACCATATTTGCTTCTGCTCAATGACACATCGTCTCTAAAGCTAACTGTTAACAATAGGTGTCTTCTTTTGGCTGGTTTGACAGCCGCCAAAAGAATGATAGCTTGTTGCTGGAAACCACCACATACATTGTTAGTAAAGAAATGGCTCTCTTCTTACCGGGATATTGCTCAGCTAGAGCTCTCTACAGCACGTTTACATTATGCCAAAACCTTGAATATTGATTGCTGGACAGAGCTATTGGAGAAAATAAATGAAATAATGTAGATAAGGTCAGACTCTTTCTACTGTTTACATTCTGAGTTGCTTCATATATTTGCTTTATTTATATTTTATTAATTTCTTTTGGAAATGTGCATCTAATGTATACAATATTTAAATGTTGTGCATATACCTCACTTAGTTTTTTTTATTATCTAGAATGCTGTATGTGGATTTGTGGATTTGAATGTTGTCTGTGGATTTTATAATATGAAGGAGGAAATCAGGATGTGTTTGATATTCTCAAGTATGAGATATGTATCCAATATATACAATGCTCAATATCCTGCTTTGGGTTCTATGATGGAGGAAGGATGGACGGGTGGCAATGGGAAAAGGTTGAGAGGGTGTGTGTGTGTGTGTGTGTGTGTTTTTTTTTAACTGCTCAATACCTTGAGCGAATCTTGTTGGGGGTGGGGTGGAGTTTGGAGGGGGATAAGGGGAGAGGAAAAACAAGCATCAGAATTAAGCAACACTTTGTGCTTTTGTTGTATTTTCAATGATGATGTAATCAGCGTAAAGTTTCTTGTTTTGTTTTTTTTTCTGTGAAGATGTTTCCTCTCCAGTGTATGAATGATTGTAAGAAAATAAATAAATAATTGATCACAAAAAAAAGAAGGAATTACGAGAAATTGTGTTTTAATACACTTACTTGTACCCTATGCCATATGACAAATATGTACTTCATTGTTTCTTTATTGCATATAGAGTCCATCACATTATTGTATTGAGATCATCAGCATAATTAATTACACAAAATTAATTAAGTAACTAAACTGTTGTTGCAGTTAACTTGAAATGTTTCTTGCTGGTTACCTGCTTTACTGAAACATATTACACCTGTGATGACATGTTTAAAGGGGTGGTTCAGAATTTTGGACATAGGATCTCATTTCCAAGTTAGCCAATGTGTTATTTATCAGTGGAGACAGTTTTCAACACTTTTCATCCAGTCCTTCCAGTTGCAGAGTTCGCTGGTGCTAGGCTAGCGGAGTCAACAGTATCTGCTAGCCTGCCATTAAAAGCAGTTCTTACACACTACACAGTACACCCGAGGCAAATAGATTGAGACTGACAACGTTAGTGGCGATAACGTTACTGTTCAATGCATTGTGGAGTGTGACAACGTTAGCTAACGGTATAGCTACACTCTTGGTAGATACCTGGCTGGGCTAACCGCTAACTTTAGATAATTACTGAAAGAAACGTCATGTAAGCTCGGACAGTTTACATGCAAATTGCTAGCGCATGTGCTTTCATGTACTGGTAACGTTATGTGAGTTATAGCCTGGCAGAGTGGAATTAGTTGGAGCTCACAGCGGCAGGTAAATAAACTTGCGTGATTGTCATGTAAACCGGCTTTCTCGGTAGCCTAGGTAATATCACTCCGCCGCTGCTGTAGGCTATGCTACCAACTATAGGGAACAAAGTATTGCAATGCGATGCATGATTTGCCTCGGGTGTACTGTGGAGTGTGTAAGACTGCTTTTAATGGCAGGCTAGCAGATACTGTTGACTTGCGCTAGCCTAGCACCAGCGAACTCTGCAACTGGAAGGACTGGATGAAAAGTGTTGAAAACTGTCTCCACTGATAAATAACACACTGGCTAACTTGGAAATGAAAAAATTCCATTTAACAGCCATGCAGACTGTGTTTAATCAACCTATATGATGCAGGAGTATGAGAGATAAGAGAATGAAGTGCATCCGTCAAATCAGACATTTTTACATGGCCATCACTACAACTAACGAAACAAGTTTAGACTGAGAACATGGATCAAAGCTTAAACTTGGAAATTGTATTAGACTTAAATTAATAAAAGTGAAGGTAATAAAAATGTACTCAAGCACTTTAGGAAGATAAACTGTGATTATCTTGGTCACTAAAATATATTTTGTCGATTAATTTAATTTGGAACATTGTAAAGGAAGGAGTCACGTGTCATAGCTCCTGCACTCGTGTTGTATCACTGACACTAAACATTCTCCGTTTATTCAAAGGGACTTTTTCAGGTAATAACTATAAAGGATCAAAGAGTAAATAAAAAAAGGAAAAAGTACATCAATACTTCAAATGTATCTATTCCTTTAATACATTAAACCTACAAAATATTGGTTACATGTTGCTTAGTATTAGTTAAATATTCAAAGTGGCATGAAAAGAGCATTGTCCTCTTTAGTGAAAAAACAATTTGCCATCTCTCCTTGCCTCCTTATTTTCTCCTCCTACCCTCTCTTCCACTTCATGTCAGTAGATTTATTTCCTCTACTCGTGTCCCAAGTTCAGGGTCTGTAGTGAATGATTGATTAACAACGCTAGCCTGAGTGACACACACACACACACACACACACACACACACACACACACACACACACACACACACACACACACACAGTCATTTTTCAGTTTACAGTACATGTGGTCAATAGTCACTGGTGTGTCTTGTAAATCAGTCATTCCCTACCCACCCTGAACTGTGTGTGTATTTCAGTGTGCCTGTGTATCTGTATGTGTGTTTGTATGTGTGTAGGGAGGTCCTTGACCGTGGTGACATGCTATCCATTAAATTAGTCATACACACGTAAATTCACAAGATACAGATACACATAAACACACATAGGCCCCTGGCTAGGTCACCCCTACACCCCATTCATTGACTGGCTCCATTCTTCACAGAGACAGAGAGGGAGAGAGGAAGTGAGTGAAAGACAGAAAGAGATGTTAGCTCTCTAAAGTCTCTAAAATGTATGATAAGATAAACAAAACACTTAATCCACCCAAAAGAGAGTGAGAGGGAATCATTGTGTGTAATTGATTCAATGCACCATATCATATCTGTTGAGGCAAAGTAAAACTAAATTATTTAACCATGACACTGAATCCCAGAACAAATATTCAGACTCAATGACCTCTTAAAACACACAAAAGATGAACACAGAGACATTGATTCAGAGTTAATGTCGTCATCCCTCATACACATATGCTTGAATGCACATGGACACACACTCTCAGCGAAACCAGACTGAGGGTCAGAATGGGAGAAAAACAATTTCCAACAGATAGCACTCAGTGCTGCTAGCATGGCTTTGTCTGTCAATCTGTATGCATGCTAACCAATGTGGATGTGTGCCTGCGTATGTGTTCATAAAGTCTTTCCTTTCATCTTGCCATATATCAGCAGTGTGCACCAACCTGCTTACATGCATGTGTGTGTGTGTGTGTCACTGTCTGTTGCTTATTGGCACCCAGCAGTGCAAACATCCATTCCTTCAGCACTGCTGTGATGCACAGCAACGATAAGGCCTTTTGTGGTGCATTGTGGAGGAGGTGGGGGGTTCTCGTCCAAGAGCTTTGGAGGTGACAGGGGACAGGGGCCATTGCTGCTCTCTGTGCACCCCCGAGGAGAGACACTCTGACTGGGGTTGAATTGTGGATTAACCTCCCTGTCAACCCCAGAGGTTCCAAGACAAACATGCAGAGACTCGGAGTGACATGAACTGACACACATTAAAGGACCAATCCTTAATTGTGGAACATAATACTGGCGTCTCTGGTGTTCTTTTGCATGCAAAGTTTGTAAAATGTGAAAAAAAACTGTATGTACTTCATGTATGTTTAGGATGAAAAGAATTGATAATATTAACTTTTTGTCAACAATAGAATGAGAGTAGTTTCATATATAGCGTTACCATTGTAAAGAGCACTGATTATTGTAGCGGGCTAACTTCCGTATAAACCGACTTGCAGAAAGTCGCAAATTCAATGAAAGGAGGTTTTGCCAGCAGTGGAGTAGTATGAAGCATGGAGAGGTGTCTTTTGTGCACTATGCCCATTGCCTTGCTGCTAAAGAGAAATTGAGGATTGCTGGATTAAATTGCAACAAGAGAAAACTTAGTGTGGACGGTAGGCCAAAAGAAAGTTCTCAAACTAGTGTTTAGAGTGTAAAACACTTTACGCCCATCTCCATCTTATCTTAAAACCACGATTTCACTTGACTTTCAATTTTAAGGTCACGATACAATTTTCGATTTATTTATTTTTCAACAAATGGCAGGAAGGTACTTTGCAACAACAGTTTGAGTTTCTCTGACGTTTTTTTTAGAGCCGCAATTGAATGCACCATCAGTGTAACAAGGTGTAGCCTATCTTAAGGCACCATGAAGTCCAGTCGGAGCCCACATGCTAAACCTTCGCTTTTTGATTACATAAATCATTCACAGGGAAGGCAAAATGTTGCCACACCGGTGACTTCAGGGAAGCAGGATGATTTTCCATTTCTGTTGTTTCTCAGTCATCTCCGACTCGCAATGGTCATGGTTTCTGGAAAAGATAAGCTGCAGGCTACCGATAAGCTAGTGTTACCCTGTGTCTTTAGCTGCATGCTACCAGCTGGTAAGCTATGCTGTATCTGTGTGTCTGCAGGTGTGGAGAGAGAAAAGAAAATCACTAATCCTGCCTCTGATTTCAATAGTCAAAATCAAAATCGTGACACCCCTAGTTGTCACCAATGAGCACAACAAACCGTTCAATGTCCATTCTACTCTCATTTTATTTCTATGATTATAACATTATCTTCTTTGTTATTGGCTGTCACTATTTTTTAAACTTTCTAAGAGAAATATTTATCTGGCATAATTTAAAGCTGTAAGTAAGAGTAATTATTAGGGTAGGGTACCGAGACCCAGTGCCTTAATGACCGGTATCTACTGGACCAAATAGCAACGCAGATTTTGGTGCCACTTATATGTCTGCGCTGCCCTCTGATACTCTGAAACGGATGTTAGAGGAAACATTGCTGCATGTGACACTAGTTAACACTACACTTGGCAGCAGGTGACATTAGCCTACCGTTAGCTACCAGCTGGGTTAAACACGGCTAAAATGCTGACAGCTAAACGGTGTAAAAGTGTGACTGTATTTCACTGTAGAGGATTCAATTCAATTCAATTTTATTTATAGTATCAAATCATAACATAGGTTATCTCAAGACACTTTACAGATAGAGTAGGTCTAGACCACACTCTATAATTTACAACACTGGGACGTAACAGTCTGAAGCTGCCGTTGTTGGAAAAACAACACAGATGGTATGTTTACTTGAAACGCGACTTGCCAGCCTTTTGGTGCATTCAAAGTTATTGTGAAATATCCTTTTCCCATCTAGTGGTTGTTTTCGTCGTTTACTAGTGAAATAAGTTAGTTATAAGTTAATGTTATTACATTTTTAATAAATCATTTAATTTTGACCATATGGCCTTAGCAATTAACAAGCAGTTCTTAAATGTCACCAACAGTCGTTTTGTGCACCTTTAAAAAAAAAAAAAAAAAAAAAAAATACTGTTTATTTTTTTATCTTTTTAAAAGTATAATTTCAGGCACCGGCACCTCTTTAAAAGTATCATTTCAGCAGAGGTATCGGTAAACAAACGATATACAACCCATGTAATTATATATATCTGTGAAATTATTACATAATTTAATTTTGACCATATGGCCTTAGCAATAAATAAGCCGTTCTTAAATGTCGCCAACAGTCGTTTTGTGCTCCTTTTTTAATATATACACACATACATACATACACACATATATATATTATTAGATATCATATATATATATATAATTATAATTTCACAGATGTATGTAGCAAATACGCTTAAAGAATATATTACTCATTAGAGGTGGGAACCAAATCGAGTCACGTATGCTCTGTGATTTTGTTTTGCAACGATTTTCACAATTGATTCTTTTCCCTAGAATCAATATTTTATTTATGATTCACCTAAATATTTTCTGTCTATACTGTACTGCTGACAGCAACTGCATCATATAGAAAATACATGTTATGGACTTGTCAGACTGACTGACTGGTAATGTGAATTATTTTTAGAAAACAATTTTTAAGAAATGTATCATGAAATAGTCTCTAGAAATGTTTTATTCGTCTTCTTTTTTTGAAAGAAGAAAATCGCAATAGTCAAAACTATTGAATTGCAATACAAATCGACTCGCCACCCATGTATCATGAAGGAATTGCATTGGGACAAAAGCATATCGTTACAGCCCTATGGACCGTTTTCACAGCAGACATTTTGACTTGTCATAGCAGGAAAAGCACAGCTGAAATTGATAATCTTAACGATGGCTCAATTCCATCAAGTGTCCCAGTAAGCTGTTTCAGTGAATCAGCATGCACAATACCAGGGCCTCTCCTAAGTGGAATGCAGCCATCATTAATGGTTTTGAATACACCTGTGCTTTTACTATGACATGTCAACATGTTTAAAGAGGTCTATTACTCATGCAAAGGAATCTTTCACTTGTCACTTTCCTATACACTATGCCACACAATATACTTGGACTTGGCATTCCTCATGATACTCTCAATGGTAACAGTAAACAGTATCCACTGTTGAAAAAGGAGTTGTTGCTTCCACTATTAAATGATAAATGTTCTTTGTGAATCTCTCTCTCTCTCTCTCTCTCTCTCTCTCTCTCTCTCTCTCTCTCTCAGTTAGATAGATAGTGAGTGCTGCCCCCCCTGAGCTAAAGCTTGTTTAGGCTGCTGGCTACCTCATCACTTACTATTAAGTCTGACACGCATACATAGAAAGGGGCAAACAAACAAATGCATATACTGGAAGGAACTCACATTATTGTGGGATGCACACAAATGTTGTGTGTGCATGCAAGTGCACACCTGTATTTGGTAGATAGGTAGAGACAGATTGCATGGGTCTGCTGGCATTTAAAGGGGAGGTGTCAGGGCTGACAGCACCTTAAAGGGACAGTCAATGGAGAGATATATGGATGAGGGAGACCAGAAGGAAAGAAAGGATGGGAAGAGACAGAGGGAGAAATATAATGACACACACACACACACACACACACACACACACACACACACACACACACACACACACACACACACACACACACACACACACACACACACACACACACACACACACACACACACACACACACACACACACACACACACACACACACAGAACTGCAGAGGTTGAGACCGACATCAGAGCAGGTACACATTCTATACCAATTTTTTTCAATTACATTTTTCAAGACATGTTTACAATTGTTTACTACAGTTGCCTAAGATTTATGATTTAATTGCTTACAAATGTATGATAATGCTTAATATGACAAGTCTTGTGTGCTGGCAATATTCAATCTGAATAAGTGAACCACCCAACTACTTCTGCAAGAAATCACCTTCCGATAGCTATGTACTATAATATACTGTGTAGTAGTTAGAACATTTTAATTATCCTAGGTCAGATCATTAAGATACCTTAGCAGTGCAGCCCTCTAGTTATCTGTACTTGTATTTCTGTTGCCAACGTTGAACCTGCGAGCCATTTTTGTTCAGTGGCATGCCTTCCAGGCAAATTAATAAAGACAGTATTAAATATATGTTTCCTACCTTCAGATTCTACTTTGGGGTACCAGTCTTCTTTACCCCTCTAACAATAATGTAGTCATGTGCAATGGGATTAATTAAATCATGCTAGACTGAATTGAAAGTGAGCTCTAGCCTACTGGGCAACTCCTGTAAAATGGCTTCTTTACAGTGAGGCACTTGTTAGCTAGAAATTAAATTAATATTGCTACATTTTGTTGTGTTATTAGATATCAGAGGTCAGCTAGTGGTACCACTGTTTATCTATTTTTAATGTTTACTGCATTAAACAACCTTGTATTCCTTTGTGTAAGTGTCTATACTAAGGTGTATACCCTTGCCTGCGGTAATAACTACCTCTTTGACTTGTTTGAGGCAACAAACAACCACACAACACAAAGTGTCACAGAGCCAAAAAGTACACTCATGCGCACAAACACACAAACGTACACGCAGAAGCAGCACAAAAATGTTGGCAAACACTCAGATGTACATGCATGCACTAAGTGAATGGTTGAATGTTGCTGGAAGGCTTTTGGCCCATTTTCCGTGTTTATGTAAAATAACACAAATCCAAATTTCAAACAAAATCACAGGCACATAATCCACACCATTGTGTTGCTGTTGTTGTGTCTCTTAATAAAACAAAAAGTACCAAATTAAGACAACATTTTTTTAACTAAAATCAATCATATTTTCAGAAAATAAGAAAAAGATTTACACTTACAGCTAGTTCAAATATAGTTTTAAAAATTAGCCAAAATTAGCCAAAATTTGCATTATGAAACAAAAATTTGCCTTAAAGCAGTAATGAAAGTCGAGTCTTCTGAGTGGAAATTAAAGTGTAAAGAGCAGTTAGGGTTTTCATAAGCTGATACTAGAGCTCTGGAAATTGCATTGAGATCTACTTGATGTCAGGGTCTAAAAAATTACCAAGAATGCTACAAGCACACAAAAAAATGGCCCACACCACAATTCAGTTAATGACTTAACAGCAGCTGGCAGTATGATGTTAAAAAAAACGGACAGTTTCTACCATAGCTGAAGTTCCTTTATAAATAGTTCCGCCTTTTTTGAGCCTTTCAGTATATTTGCACAAAATGACTGTTCTGAAACTATTTGTGACAGATTAATTTCAGTCCACCAAAAGCTTGATTCAACATACAGTATATGGATATAGCATATAGAAGATGTGCAAGGAGTCTATCTTCCACAGTACTGGGGAATGCTTTGCAGTTTTTTCTCATCTTTGCCTGCACCACATCACCCAACCACAACCATTAAAGGTACAGTAGGTAAGACTTAAAATAATAATAAAACTAACTTTATGTCATATTCGCTGAAACTGACCCTATGTTCCAGTAGAACTACACGAAGCAGGTAATTAAAAAAAAAGCATTTCTGGTGGGCATGGTTCTCGCCCTTACCCTCCGATCCAACAGGTCCCAGATGTGCTGGGATTGAGATCCGGGCTCTTCGCTGGCCATGGCAGAACACTAACATTCCTGTCTTGCAGGAAATTGCAAACGGAACGAACGGTATGGCTGGTGGCATTATCACGCTGGAGGGTCATGTCTGGGTGATCCTGCAGGAAAGGTACCACATGATGGAGGAGGATGTCTTCCCTGTAACGTTCAGCAACTTTCGATTTTGACCATCCTTTGTTCAGGGACATGTCTGTGAAACGTTGTTCAGTTTAGTTCTTAGTAGTTGAATTTTTTAATGTTCATACAAAGTTTTACGCATGTTAAGTTGGTTGAAAATAAAAGCAGTTGAAAGTGAAAGGACGTTTCTTTTTTTGCTGAGTATATATCAACACCCAACAAATACCAACCCCTCCTATCAGTGCTCCTTCGGAATGTGCCAAATTTACTGTCCCTCTCGCACCCACTGCCTTTCTCTTATACTGTACATCCATGGCTTTTCCTCTGTTCTGTGCACAAGCACAAACAAAATAGTGTGGCTCGGTCCGAACCACTTTGTTTATTTCCCATTTACAGAGCCAGGACTGTGTATGAAGTCCAGGTTTTGTTTAACGCACACACAGAACGGACAGCTGAGCAGACCGTGAGGAGATATTTGCTGAATTTGACAAAAAGTGTATTGAATTAGAATCGCAGACTCCACCTTTAAAGCAGATACGCAATTAGAGAGCAAAGAAAGTATCACTTGACATGCCCAGTTCTGTATCATAAATTAGAAGACTTAGTGATGGACTGACACTCCAGTCTCTGTCTGCAGAAAGCAGCACTAGAGTTAAATGGATGTCTCAAGTACATTTAAAACTTCACACTCAGGTTAATATATTGCCTCCCTGCTTCTTGCTAAACTCCCATTCACTACATGCTTTGATACCATACAGTAAACTTCTGGGCAGATGGGGTGTTTGTTAGTTTTAAATATTTGAATGGACTTTGTTCTACAATAATGTTTAGAGTTGTGAACCAGAAAATATAGCTTCTATCCATAAAATCACCCTCAGGTGCTTTCAACCGTAAAGTCCTGTTATTCATGGGCCTGGCTTTGTAGGAGTTTTATATAATTACAAATATCATTAACACAGTGCTAAATAAAACACAGTAATATTTACAACATATACAAAGCTATGTATGTGTATGTATAGTGTTATGACTGTGGTCATTTTGTGTTTATGGTCTGCTGTGTGTGCGTTCTGTGTTTTTTCTTCTTTTGTTCCAATTTCATATGCAAATAGAGGTGTGCCATAGCCGTCTGAGGATTGGTGGAGAAGGTCAGGCCCGACCCTGTGATTGGCTGCAGCTTGGGTTACCACCTGGTATAAGGAGCCAAGATGGCGGCTGTCTGGTGGGCAGCAGGCCTTCCTTGTCCTCCTAATCTCCCAACCTTTTGCTTTGTACAACAATTGAGTTAAAGCATTTGCATGTACTGTAGCACACTAAATAAGTAAGACTTTATCCTCACAAAATGGTAAGTGAAATGGGTTTATGGCACAAAGCCAGTGAATTTTTGTCAGTTCTTGTGCAGACCATGACATCAATAGCAGTAGGCAGACCAGAGTCAGTGAATGTATTATGCTATTGTGTGAAAACAATTTACATTCTTCATTCAAAATCACTACTTAAAAAAACAACTCTAAAATGGCTTTAGCCTCTAATGGACATTATAATGCCTCTTAGTGTGTAAGTGTCTTGAGGTTGCCACTGTATGTGTGTTTCCCTGAGTGTTTCCTACTGTGTTAGTTTTAGCCCCAGGGCTCAGGCCAAATTCTGTCATCTAGTTTTAATGTTTAATAACGCAAGGCTAGTACACAATACTGCATACTAATGACTTGGACACACACACACGTGCACGCACACAAAATCACACCATAAAGACCTATTAGCCTGTTGGAGCTTACAACATTTTAAGAGCTGGGAATAACAAATGGTCATTATAGAGTAGAATGACATTTTACACACACACACACACACACACACACACACACACACACACACACACACACACACACACACCAACTGTATATAATTCCCATGGTCCAGTGAGGATACACAGGCTATAATGGTCAAATGACAGACAGTGATTAATTGATACATCAACACTGTGTGTTCACGCATGTGCATGTGTGTTAAGGTCACTACATAGTCTTTTAATGGAATTCTTGAATTTCTGTCTTAAAGGATAATAGAGAGAGCAATAGAGCAGAGAGAAACACATTGTTCTCACTCTCCCCGTCTCTGGGCCTTTATGTCTCCTTATGTCGGTCCGTCTCTGCTCTATTCTCTGATTCTCCCTCTGGACTAAAGATTGACAGTTACTAGACGCCATACATGGAGTCTTTAAACATGTCCATCTGCATGTTTGTGTCCACACACAAGCAATTAACCAAATGCCTATATTAAATGTAATTTTACAAGGTAGTGAAATGTTTTATCAAAATGGCTTTACAGCAGTTGCGTATCTATATATATATATATATATATATATATATATATATATATATATACACACACACACACACACACACACACACACACACACACACACACACACATACTATGACATGTCAACATGTCTGCTGTGAAAAAGGTCTATTGTCTTAAACAAAGGCTGTAATGGTAATTATTATTATTATTTTTTTAAATGTAACCCATACAGAGTGAAACAGTAACATTGGTTAAATCTGCATTGGTGGTCTCACTGAATGGGTCAAAGTGCATAAGCCAACCTGTGTCCACACTGTCCTTCTGGGTTGAGCACAGGTTGGACACTGCCAGCTTTAGTGAACAGGCACCTTTATAAGGTATGTAGGCCTTGATATAATGACATTGACATTAAAATAATGATTTAATCGACTTCCTAAAGAAAGAGCTGAGAGTAAGAACAAAAAAAGAGAGAAATATAAAGAGCAGGACAATATAATTGAGCATGACAGAACTGAAACGTTTTTGAAATTTTATTTCATACTTATTAAAGTAAAATAATTCTTTGCAATTCTGTGTATTCGGTGTATAGAACTTCAATTGAGTCTGTGAATGTTGGCAACTTTTGACTGCTGTCACTGGTGAATGGTTCAAACTCGGGTTGAACAAGCAAGTAAATCCATGTTATTTGTAAGTCTACTGTATGAAAGGGGTACATGAAGGCAACAGATCCCAGTGCTACCTGAATCCACACACATACGGTTTCTTTTTTCTGTTCTTAGCATATCTAAGCCAAACTGCAGTTTAGGCTGTCATGGATAACATTGTCTCCGTAAGCAATGACAGCAGCGCTGTACAGTAATACAGGGTCACAGACAGCCAATTACCTGGATCTGCACTAAATCTGAGCCTCTAGGGAAGTTCGATAGTTTCCAAATTGTTAGGCATATGAGTCCAATGATGAAGTACACAGAATACAGACAGGATGGCGCAAACTACTGTAACTCAAGATTCTACATTGACAGCCCGGCATACAGTGCATGACAGGCCAAAGAAAGATTAAATGAAATCAAATAGCATATCCAGGGCTTCAGTGTCACATACTTACTAATTAAATGAACTCAAAATTATACATACGTTTCCAGAGAGACATAGAAAATATGTCTGCTCCTTGATGTAATACAAACTGTTATAAAGGGGATGAAATATAGAGTCTCAGACAGCTATACACATGGAAAGGCAGTGTATAACTTGTTTAAAATACAGTGAATATGTGAAATGTGAAAATGAACCCTTACTTAGTGGAATTTCTTTAGTATTATCAGACTTTCATTCCATTTACAGAAACTAACAGATGATTATCACCTAATAGTATTTCATTTCTGTCCAAAGGAATGCTAGTAAGTAAAATTACCTTCTGTAAACTTTGCTTGGGTTTTTGGCTAGAAAAAAACTCTACATAGCAAGTGGCTGAATAGCCCTGGATAACAAAATAATACCTGGTTGCTAAATTATTAAAGTACACAAGAAATCAAGAATTCTTTGGTCCATACGACTTTTTTGCACTGTAAATATGTACAAGACAACGCAAATATGTATAAAGAAGAGACAGGATATTGCAGGCACACAAGCATAGACACACTAACACAAGAGCAGTTTAAATGAAGCAGAGCTGAACCAAGTGAGAACACAATCTGTAACATTTTGTCTAGAAGTGGCAGTGGAGAAAATGTGTGGGAAAACAGAAACAACATACCCACGGTGTGAATGAGTCACTGATGCTGTATCTTTCTGTTTGTGTTATGTGACATACTAAAGGGAATGATTCCTCTGGCATCCCACGTCAATGTAGAGTAACTGAAATGTAGAGACCTGAATGACTCACCATAGCTTGTCTTCATATAATATAATGAGAGAAGCCCGTCTTATCCAGCCCACACAGTTCACTGCTAACCTCCAGAGGGCCAGTAGGTGGCTACGAGACTACAGCGACACATTGTTGTTTTAACATTTGCCACGCACCTATAAAAGGTGTGTTACAGAAATAACAAGGAGTGCTTATTTTTTTATCACTGACAGGCGTCAAGAGTACAAACACAGATTATCACATCAACCTGAGTAAGGGAAAATGGCATTTCAAGAAGAAAAAACATCATATCCCCAAAGGCAATGTGTTTTTCAGAAAGTCCATTTGTGGCTCAGGTGAATCATCTGTTTGAGGATACTAACTCAAAGGAAACAGTGCTGCACAGATCAGCTGATGCCATTTTCGAGACAGAAGCAACTAGAAACAATGACAGGGGATACACAGAAATGGGGAAAAACTGTTCAGTACAAGACAACAACAAAAAGCCAGCCATAGCAGAAATCTGGTGGTGTTGTCAAATACTAGAGGGGAAGGTATCCCAAAGCTTTAAATTCTCTAGATAACAAAATTCAATGCAGAGGCCAATTCAGTGAGAAGAATGAGACAGAAATCTTCTAATCCTTGTTTTTTTTTATATGTAGTATGTTCATCCTACATACTCAGTTTTCTCCTTTCCTCTTCTCCCTTCCTGTCATCCCAATCTGGCCTCTCTTCCTCTCACCATCCCTTTCTCTCTCTCTTCATCTCCCCCTCTGCCTCCCTCGGTTTAATCTGTATGTATTGCCAGGCAGTGTCTCCATTTCTCCCTCCAGGGGCAGTGGGCCAGCTCTGTGGCTGATCACAGTGATCCCTCCCTGAGGAACAGTCTTCCCGACACCTTGGTGACTGGCCTGGAGGAGCTGTGTGGGTGTGTTGTAATGGGCAGCTTGAGGGGCTTACCAGCTTAACCACTGGAATTACTGGAACACACACACACACACACACACACACACACACACACACACACACACACACACACACACACACACACACACACACACACACACACACACACACACACACACACACACACACACACACACACACACACACACACACACTCCTGTGACTGTCAATATTACCAGACATGAGAGTCATCCAAAGTATATTGGCTGACTTGTTACGCCGCCCTGGTTCTCATTAGCCGGCTATCCATCCAAAACAAACGGAGTTAAGCCTGTTTTATGGTTCTGCGGAGGCTCCACACAGAGCTCTCGCCGTAGCCTACGTAAGTGGCCTGATGTTTATACTTGTGCGCTGGTGTGTGCGTCAAGCCGGCGTGTCTGTGTGTGTGGGGAGTGAGTGATAGAGCGAGGGAGAAGTGAGAGAGTGATGGCGATTAGCTTCGGAGCGACTACCGACTCTTGAGTCATAGTGAGAGAAACAAAGTTTCTCCCCTGTGCTTTCTGACCACAGTGGGAAATCTTTAGCAGGAAAAGTTAACCCTCTCCTTGATTTCATGTTGTTTATGGAGAAGGACCTTAGTCTTGCATTGCCAGACCTATTTTCTCAGCAATGTGGAGTAAGGTCTGGCTACTTCACACATACATTCTGGGATGGGATAGGAGAAAAAACGCCCTGGGTTGTTTGCATTTCTTTAAACCAGTCACAATCGTCTTGGGTTGGCGCTAAGCTCTGGACACAGCGATAGTGGCTCTGCAAAATGGTCTCGGGAAGGAACTTGTTTTGGTGGAACATTTGCACTCCACAAAGTTAACTGTTCACACTATACAGTTACGTAAGCTATTTAATTAGTTGGATACATGTAGGCCTGTCGCGATAGTCAATAAATCGAGTTATCGCATGATAAAAAAAAATGAGCTCAATAATTTTTCCGGCCACGATAATTTCCATTTGCATGCTTGTTTGTTTTCCTCGTCTCTCCCTCTCTCTCTACCAAAGAGACTGGAGGACCACTCTCGGTTCCTTAGCGTAACGAGGAGTGAACCCTCTTGTCAGTCGCATGGTCTTTGTGTGGGCGGGACTCCAGGCGGAGAGAGCGAGAGAGTTGGAGCAGGGTTTCCTGCAGCACTTTGCAGTTAAGGCGCCGTCAAAAAAAAAAAAAAAAAAAAAATGAGCGATATCCACCGTGTTACTCGGCGTCCCGTTTTCTTCCTTTCATTCCAAACCACACAACTGACAACCTGCAGGTGGAGGCGGTGGAGACGGGCTCGGACATACACGCCGCTGGACTCGTCAGTCTCGCAAGCGGTTTCAGGAAAGTGGCTGCATGTGTCCGACAATGCACAGAACATTAACGGTACAAGCCTACAGCTGTCCGCGGACACAGAGTGTGGAAAGTATGTCAGAGTTGGTGCCTGAGTGTGTGTGTGTGTGTGTGTGTGTGTGTGTGTGTGTGTGTGTGTGTGTGTGTGTGTCGGCCCGCCCCCACGAAGCTCCGACCTGCAGAGGAGCAGAAGCCGCACCTTCGCCAAAATGAAGACTGAAAAACAAACTATTTTGGTACATTTACTCGCCACGTGGCAGATAGCCATACATATAGATTTTATTAATTAATTATATATTATTTAAATGTAATATTTAGTGTTAAATAATTGTAAAATGTAGTACAGAGTCTCTAGTCTGAGAACTTACGTGTCACAAACGGCAATTCCACAACTGTACATCTGTACAGCAAAATTTGTTATCGTGACAGGCCTAGATACATGGTTAAACATAATTTGCTTTAACCACTGTATTGCTGTGTGTACACAGCAATCCTCTCCAAATGGTCCCAAAATGTCCAGTTAGATAGTAAATGCTGGAAATATCTACCTTGTAAATCTTTACAATAATTCCCAGAAGAAGAAAAAAAGCTGACCTGCCTTGTTGCACAATCCAAATTTTCTTCATAACCTGCTATTTTTAGCGTGTAGCTTTGTAGCTCCAAGTTTCTTGTTGTTTTCCAAAGCGAACAGAGTGACATGTCAGGCAATTATCCTGGAAATGTACTTCCGTTGATCCAGACTAGTGTAACCTAGACATACATTGAAGCGGAACTGCACAAAAATGTATGTTAACTCTGATGCTGTAACAGTTCCCAAAGAATTGCCAAAGTGTTGCTGCTTTTATCACAAAGGCACATCTTGCTGTTGCCAAGATTACGACTATAAGCTTCACTGTTTTTTTTTTGGAAAGCAATACTTCTTAACACACACACACACACACACACACACACACACACACACACACACACACAGACAGACAGACAGACACACACACACACACACACACACACAATTGCCTTGTTTATTGCCACTCAGATTTGCAATGACAAGCTTAAGGTTTCACGACAAGTGCCAACTGCCATAAGTGTTTGTGCGTGCCTTGCTCATATTATGTTAAGTCTCCTATGAATATTTATGAACAGTAGGTATACACATCTTTGTACTTCCAAGTGAGTGGTTACAAAGCCAACAAAAGGCTTATTGACATCAGACTTTAGAAAAAAGATTGAGTTAGCACTTTCACAAAATATTTGTAAAAATTGTTAGAAGAACACTGCTCTCAGTTATGATTCATTTCTAGGAACATTAAAGGAAAATTCTGACCAATTTTTATGTTAATCTTGATTGCTATAAATATGCGAGTACAGTCGATAGAAAAAATAAATTACCCGAATCGGTGCGGTCAAAACAGAGTTGCTGCATCTACGTCTACGAGCTTCCACTCAAGTTTTAGAGTGCCTTTGTGCCTCTTAACAGACACAAAATGCAATTAAAATGTCTGTGCAACATGAACAGGCCATCCTTGCTGTAAAAATTGTCTGGAATTCTCCTTTAAGTTCCCCCATTATTAAAGAAAGAACAGTTTGTACTGTCAAGGTTGGTTCATAGTATACAGTATATGCGCATTACTCATACACTATCATTGTTACAAAGATTATGTCAACCGCCAACTTGAAATATCTGTAGCCTATGGTTCTAAGTAAAATATTTTATGAGTAAAAGGTTATAGAGTTTCTTGGCTGATTCACCCAGTTATATTTTACATGGATTATGAGTTCATGTTAAGTAACGTACATAATTAGATGTGAAACCCATTGCATTGTGCATATGGCAGTTTCTGAAGTAGAAGTTTGCCTTCATCAAGCACTGAGAGGTGGTTAGTATTTCAATTTGCTCATTGTAATGGATAGGTCATTGCATATGGTGTGAAGCAGCGCACACTTTCTCTCATAAGACTACTAAAATGAGGAGGAAAAAAAAAATCAATTAACACCAGCCCCAGGTGTATTAATGCATGCCGACATAATCTTTATGGGCTACAGTGGCCACAATATGACACAAAGAATAGGAGCTCCAAAGTCTCAAGAGACATATTTCACCAGGGGATTTGACTCTTGAATATTGTACTGCACTGTTAAAAGTTATTGTAATGATTATAATTATAATATGTGCCTGGCTGAGCTGAGAAGAACAGAGCTGGTTATCAGTACTGAATTAATGACATTTATAGGAAGGATTGAGAGAGAAACAGATGGGGTGGGTGAGGTGGGGGGGGGTTTGAATTAATATTGTGAAAAGAGAGACACAGAGAGTGGATGAGAGACAGCAATTAAGAAACAGAGAGATGAAAGAGGGAATTACAATCATTCAGAGAAAGGCAGACATTGACGGAAAGACTGAGACAGATTGTGAGAATCAGGCAGGAGTGATGATGAACTGAAAGCTTAAGTTCAGAGCAGACAGTGACTAGAAAGTAAATATTAGAAACCGAGACATTTTGTAATTTGAAGAAAAGGAGTTACAAATGATGAGCTTTCCATCAGGAAATTATATTTCAATGAACATAACACTGTTTGTTTTCTCCTTTGTGTGAGTTGCAAAAATAAATTGTATTTAGCAAAGTATAAAAGAGGAAAAAAGGAACATTTAAGAAAAGGTGTTTGTAGTGTCAGATTAAGGTACCCCCTCCCAGAGACACAAATCTAATGCCATGTGCCCTTTTTACAGCACTGCATTCACATTAAATAGAAACACGGCTGATTTCTTAAATAGCTGAAAATAGCTTTGCAACTTCCAATGAAAGTATCCCTCTGCGACGCACAAATACACTCACATCCTGAGCATTTCCCTGCACACAAGGCTTAGCAATTATGAACAAATCAATGCAAGTCCACACAACATTCACTCCTCAAAGTTTTCTTGCAGGGATCATTACACCACATTGGACTCCTGATGGACACCCACAGTGCCAAAATGTAATAAAATTGGTGCAGCAACACAGTTATCGAGACAGGGTTTATTTGGTTTATGCAAGTTAATTTGTGTCCAGCACAAGTGGACTGTTGATATCAGGTATAGTCCATGTACATCTTCACAATTTTCTATTAACTATGTTGATTAACAATATTTAAAAAAGAGATAGGAATTTCTTGTCGAGATGCTGTGTGCACACAGCATCTACTGTACTAATAGTATTGCATAACTGCAAATAAACATTGCCTCCTTGTGCTATTCCCTTGGTACTGCAAGGCATGCTGTGTTCTTACAGCTAGGGCTGTGACGAGAAACGCATCACTGCAATACAGCGGTTTTGGGGATTTCATCTTACAAACTAGCCAATCATTTTATTAGATGGGCTACTAATACATTGTCTTTTCTCTTTATAACAACTGGGTACTACAGGTAAGAGTGCTTTATCTTGGGTCTAAAAAAAGTTACATGATTTGGGATTTGACTTGCTTTAACTAAGGACTGGACTTGACATAACCTGTGACTTGACCAAAAAAAACTTGACATGAGCATGAGCAAAGATAACTTGGTCACAACACTGGTGATTAGGGCTGGACAATATATTGAATTTATATTGATATCGTCATATGAGACTAGATATCGTCTTAGATTTTGGATATCATGATACCAGACTAGATATCGTCTTAGATTTTGGATATCATAATATCGTGATATGACATAAGTGTTGTCTTTTACTGGTTTTAAAGGCTGCATTACAGTAAAGTAATGTACTTTTCTGAACCAGATTGTTCTAGCTTTTCTATAAATTGTCTATATTTTGTTAAAGCACCAATTGTCAACCCTAGAATATCGCCGCAACATCGATATTAGGGCTGAAACAATTCCTCGAATAACTCGAATAATCCTCAAAGCAAAATTCTTTGCCTCGAAGCTTTGTTAAATCAATGTAATTAAGGTTGTACGGCTCACTGTGTTTCCGCACGGAGGATTATTACTAGCGCACAAGAGGTTGACGCTTCTGTGGACACAAGACTGACGGCCCAGATTACCAATGAAGGGAGACAGCAAAAATAGTGAGGGGCTAAGAGAAGAAGTTTGGGATCATTTAAAGCTGCAAACATGCTGCTACATCATCTCAGTAGAAAACATCCAGTCTACTCCTCCATTCCACGGAACGAGCCCGACACGAGGTAACATTAACGTCTGCTGCTCTCGTCCACCGCGCCGTTTTACACAACTACAGCATGCTACTCTGCAAACAGCGATGTTTTACCAGCGAGCTAAAACAAAATCTGTCGGTTTGTAGTCTAACTGTTTATTAGTTTGCTACTAATCTCTGGAAACTTAGCTGCTGCCAGAGGCTAACCAACTCTTCCCCAGCATGGCTACTTAATATGCACGTGAATGACGTCATCATGCCGGTGATGTCTGCATTCTTTATTCTTTCTCCTTTCTCCTCACTGTGTATCAGCCTTCTGAAAATGTGTCCCCCAGAACAGTATAGTTGAATGGACCTACTGTAAGCTTTGTACCGTCATATTTACCCTCAGGTTAGTGAACAGCTCTTTGGCATATCCAGTGCAAAGAGCCAGAGGCAAGAAGGGGGTGAAAAATATTAACATTTGGGCCTCCAAAAATTTACTTTTCTTTTTTTTTAAGGGTCTTGGAATTTGGCAATAAAATGTTTTGCTTTTTCTAAAAAAGGAAACCTGTCTATTTAGTAAACAGCAATAATAAATATTAACTATTGCTGTTTAAGTATTTGTTTAAGTATTTCTTATTCGATTACTCAATCAATGTAATAATCTGTAGAATACTCGATTACTAAAATAATCGATAGCTGCAGCACTAATTGATATTGAGGTATTTGGTCAAGAATATCGTGATATCTGTTTTTCTCCATATCGCCCAGCCCTACTGGTGATATCTACAGATAACATTCAATTCAATATATAATACAGAGTAGGGAAGGGAAGGACTCAGCCAGACATTTCTCCGTTCTCAGCTGAGATGAACGGCATTGCGCTGCTGTGTTTTACCATTGCACTTTAGACTGCATGAATTAGCCTTCTTAACAAAGTCAAAATATTCTATACACAGGCAAATATAAAGTTATTCAGATTTTTAAGCGAAAAAAAATGCTGGTCTTGACCTCATACACAGGAGCATGCAGAGAGAAAAGCCTTGAAAAAAGCCACAAAAAGAAAAAATGAAGAGAAACTTTTTCTCTTCCTTCCTGTCTATTTAACCTGAGCAAAGCTGTTTGGATCTTCTAGCACACATGCACACACAAACAAACACACACACACACCTCTTACCCCCTACAGGGCAGAACTGATGCAGGAAGAGATGAAATACCACTACCTCAGGGGTAAACACACCTCGGTTCACACTCACACAAACGGCTCACTCACTTACACACACACACACACATACATACATCTACATATACACCTCTTGCTTTCTTCCCAAAAAAGTGTACTCAATTCCACTCAGGAATATTGTCCAAACATCAAAGACCATATTTGCTTATTTTCACACCAATCACACACTCCCGTTTCCCACAGCCTTTGTGTTGCACGTAGTGCAGGTTTTCAATAGTCATGTTTCCATCTAATTGTCAAGTGAATTTTAAGCAAACTTTTGAAATGTCGCAAAAAAGGAAGGAAAAATGCGAATTATATGTATTGCCATCAATTGGTGTTATGTGTATTTGCGGCGAGTTTGCTAAATGCTGCGCATGTGTTGTCAAATTTATGAAGATGTTTTCTTAATTTACTTGTCTTCATTGTCTATTTGCGTCTGTTTCATTAAGTTGCAGTGCGTTTGCCCCGTCGGCCACCGTAATAACATAATACACATTAACTGATTTCAGACTAGTTGCACAAATTCTCCAGAGAGCGACAGAAATGCTATACCACACCCAGATAACACTTTCCCAAAGAGTTGTGATAAGTCACAACTGAAATTCTGGCAATCTGACGGTGGGGTAAGACGAGCATTATAGTGTAACTGTCACACTGCACTCTGTCCAGAGTAAAACAAAAGGCTGCCAGGTCCCTGACTAGCCCATTTGCTCTCACCTCTCCTACAGTCCTGCTTTCCTCCCCTGTGACCTCAGTCAGTCACTCACTGACCTGACAAATGCCCCTGCTTCAGTTCCTTCACCAGCCCCAGGTCCCAAGACTTGGGTGACATCTGACAAAATAAGACTTCAGGGCCGCTGTTTCCCCCCCAACCTCACCTATTCGCTTTCTTCCACGACATAGTCACATAATACATATTTGGTTGTTTTTGTCTTGAACTTGACAACATAAAAAAAAAAAAATCACCAAATACAACAGCAACAACCACATTGCTAAAAATGTTACACCTAATGCTAACATGTTAACGTTACCATTTTAATCCACAAGCAAGAAACAAAAAGGTAACGTTAAACTATGGGGGGAAAACCTAATAGGCCTTTAAATATATGCTAGCTGTGTAACGTTATACTCTATAAAGGACATACAACTTATGTTTAACGTTAGCCCTTCAAATTCAGAAGCCAGTAGCCTATAACCAACATAGACTGACGACATACTGACGATAGCTAGAGCTAGCAAACATTAGCTAGATAATACAGAAATAGCTAGCTAACGTTAGATGCAATAGCAGTTAATTAATTTTACAACAGGTAGCTAGCTAGTTAGCTAACTAACGGTTACCGAATGCTAGCTAACAACGAGTATACAACAAAAATTACACCATAGGTGGAGTAAGTTTCTGATCATAGTACTTACGAAAGTTAATCATCCAAATTGAAAGCTTTATTCATCCTCCAAAATAAATCTTTCACACCTGAACTGGCCCATGGCATGACATACCGCAACAAGCCGCAACATCTATGCTGCATTCAGGGGGAATTGGAACATTTGCACATTTCTAGAAATCTCTAGCTACATTATGTAAATAATGACATCAAAAAAGAATAATGAAAAAATATAAATAAAAAAGGCATCTCCTCCTACATTCTTTGAGTTTAGATGTTAGTAGTCTTAGTTATAGTCAGGCATTTAAACAATCTGTAATGTGTCTCCAGCAGTGCGCCATACTTTGTTGCAGTAGCCTAACTGTGTTTATTTGGTAATAGTAATTTCTTTCCAGAAGTATTGGAAGCATGTTAACATAACCCAAAACATACCTAGGCTACTGTATTTTTTTGTAAAAAAATGTATGTTCAGGATTTATAAAAAAAAAGACGTAATTATTTATTATATATATATATATATATATATATATATATATATATATATATATATATATATATATATATATATATATATATATAATTATTAATATAATTTTGATAACTGAGATTTAAATACTACTCTCTACACGTTTTTCCCCTCCAGTCATATCTTCTGCTTGCTCTGAGGT
The DNA here is from genome assembly GCF_004354835.1 of Perca flavescens. Lineage (NCBI taxonomy): Eukaryota > Metazoa > Chordata > Actinopteri > Perciformes > Percidae > Perca > Perca flavescens. Next base: position 16,138,550 of record NC_041344.1, on the reverse strand, counting down.
TAAGAGGGCACCACATTGAGTAGTTTACATGGTGGTGTTATTCACTTTTCAAGACTAGAAAGAGTCTTGCTTTTTACACACTATAAATAATATGCAGACCCAAACAGAATCTGCAGACCTTTATTTATTTTTTTTTAATTTTCAGCGGTGATCAAGAATAAAAATCTACGGAATTTAGCTGACTGTTTTTCTGCTTGGGTCGGAGATGTTTGAACATTCTGAGTTTTATTTTTAATTATTTTAATTTGTTGAAAATCTGCAGAAAATTCTGCAGAATTCTGCATCCACGTGGCCCTGGATATATGCAACAACCTCAAGCATACCCTTGCACTGATAGATTTTTTTCTCCAAGACATATAATCGTTGGAAAAAAAGTGCAAACAACAAACAACAATGGAGATATTTCAGAGATTAATGTCATATAAAACTTATATCAAATGGTGAACATTTACTGTGAGTGGTTGTTCAAAATAAATTGACCATAACAGTCTGCCTCTCAATCTGTCTGAAACCACAAATAAAACATTTAACACTACATTTAAGTCTAAATCTGTGTTGTTGACCTCTGTATAAATGTAATGTACAGACATTCTAACCACATTTCTAAGGATCAGGGGCTGAGATTATATAGATTGGAGCCAGTCAGACTGTTGACATGCATCTACACAAACCTAGTTTTACTTTAGTAAATGGTTTAAGAACAGATTTGCTTGCACAAAACAAACAAAGCCACTAGATGGAATGGACAAGCTGACAAACTGCATTGATCAAATATTCATACAGTGACCGGATACAACTTCAGTAGCTGTTTTTGCGAGCCTGACTTTGCAGTTTCTTGCTGTAAAACAAACTCTTGACATCTAAAGTGTGCACAAGTAAAGACAATAGTTATAATGGAAAGCAAGGTCTACACAAATCTTTGAATTTTGCTGAAAAAAAGAAACAATAATAGGATTAATAATATAAATTTGACATCTCAAAAGAGATAGTAAAAAGTCAAGTATAACCAGACATGACAATTATTAGGGCCTGTATATCTCCAAAGAAACAATATGGTAACCACGAAAATATGAATTCCTCCTTTTACCATTAGTTTCCATTAAAAACAATCCTAGAGCCTGTGCCTCTCACTTTACTAAACATTACATGAGTTAATCCTCTGTGTGCCCTAAATGTGTAAAATTATTTTATCTGTCTCGATTTTGTTTATAGCAGAAATGTGGGCTGCAGATACCTCCTCATTGAAGCATGTCCCCCTGGTTATACATTTTTAAATAAGACCAGATTTTCAGGTCTGGGTGGGAAGGTTGGTGTTTTTCACAAGAGTGTCTAAATGTAGGATTTCAGTAAGTGGTCTTTGAATTGCTCTCAATTATTTATTTAAGACTCCCCCTTGTTTCCTGTGAATTGATTCATTACTCTCCAAAACCCAATCATGACTTTATTTCAGCATTCTGTGACCCACTTTTTGTTGCAATGAGGGAGAAAGTGATTACCGTTTGACTTTATTTTGCATGTTGACAGCAATGACAAATAAGCATTTAAGCTTTTGTCAAAGCTTTTGACTGTCAACAACATGTCGTCAGTCCCACACACCATTGGGATCAAATCCTCAATCTGGTTATATTTCCTATTTTAATCCTGAAAGTCTGTCAAAGAAAGACATGTACTGTTTCTGCCATTGTTGCATTTCATCCATCTATCCATCCATGCTCAAAAACTTTCAGACGCTCACACATTATTAATTCCCAGACAGCTGTTAAATTCTCTGAGGTCTACTTTGTTGTCCTAATCAAGTCTTCCACTCAAACAATTTCTGTGCCACGACCTTACCAGGCATTCACATTTCCTATGGCAAAACATCAGTGAGTGACAGGAAGCCATTCATTTCAAATGGCAGCTTGTAACACAGGAAGACATCAGCTACAGCTACAATACGCATGGTGACAGGACAAAAGCAACTGAGGTGACAAGGGAAAGCAGTGTTATGTCGGACTTTATGCAAATGTTTACCAAACCAGGAAACAGTGCTTGTCTGTCAGCGTCAAAAGAAATGAATAAACAGCAATGATTCAACTTTTGGTCTTAGTAAATAAACACATGAATATGGTTGCAACAGAACACAACTGTTTTCATGAACAAACAAAGCCATGAAAATAACCAACACTTATCTGTGCTATAATTTAAGGTTATTTAAGCATGTTTTAAAGATCCATCCATCTTCATCCGCTTATCCAGGGTCGGGTCGCGGGGGGAGCAGCTCCAGCAGGGGACCCCAAACTTCCCTTTCCCGTGCCACATTAACCAGCTCTGACTGGAGGATCCCGAGGCGTTCCCAGGCGAGGTTGGAGATATAATCCCTCCACCTAGTCCTGGGTCTTCCCCGAGGCCTCCTCCCAGCTGGACGTGCCTGGAACACCTCCCTAGGAAGGCGCCCAGGGGGCATCCTTACCAGATGCCCGAACCACCTCAACTGGCTCCTTTCAACGCGAAGGAGCAGCGGCTCTACTCTGAGCTCCTCACGGAGCTTCTCACCCCTATCGCTAAGGGAGACGCCAGCCACCCTCCTGAGGAAACCCATTTCGGCCGCTTGTACCCTGGATCTCGTTATTTCGGTCGTGACCCAGCCTTCATGACCATAGGTGAGGGTAGGAACGAAAACTGACCAGTAGATCGAGAGCTTTGCCTTCTGGCTTAGCTCTCTTTTTGTCACAACGGTGCAATGTTTTAAAGATGCTGACATAAATTACCTTGACCTTCTTCAGTGTGGCTTTGTTAAGCACTTGCCTTATTATCAGAAATGACAAAAAACTGTTACTGGCATTTCTATTACATGATAAATGAATAAATGTTCAAACCAAAGGATAACCACAAGCTGAAAAGCCAACAACATAATGTGACAAATGACCAATGAAGACAATTAACAGACTTCATTTCAAAATGTCACACTGTCTGTTTAAGGGTCTCTTAGGATAAATCAAGCACACCTCAGGAGGCTCCAATATAATTCAAAAATGATTACTTACAAACACACTCTGTCTTTGCCTCTTAACTCTGCCTCTCTGTCACCCGTTTTCTTCTTCATCTCTATTTGTGACTCCGTCTTCACTGTTAATGAGCACGTTAATGTCCACACTGGTATCACAGGAACTGTTTCACCTAACACTTTAATCCCCTTAATTAAAACCTTTTTTTTTTATAAATCTAATTAATAAAACTCTCCCTCGAAGAGCTACAATGGAAATTGTTAGGACAATTACATATTTATTATGTCATATTTCTTCCAGGTATTCCCAACTTTGCAGTTGAGAAGACACATGGGATACCTTGTTTTTAGAACAAATTCACTTAAATATTATTAGCAATTAAAAGAAAGAATTAAAGATTTATAGTCTTTATGTCTTCAAAAGCTTTTGGAGGACAAAGTCTGCTTTTACCCAGTTGTCACTGACCAAAAAGCAACACTAGAATGATAATGAGGTCCTATGCAATATTAATGTGTTTTAGATGTTGGGGTTACAGTGTGTGAGTGCATCGTGGGTTTCAAAACTCTACAGAGATTATGAACAAGACTCCCATTTATCATATTTGTTTGTTGCACTCATATCATGAAGAGGGTGGACAGGTGAGACAAGACCCACCCAAAGTTCAAAACACTCTGTCACAGTCAATAATTCCAACTTCATACCAGAGTTAATTAATAATCGAGGGGGGATGAATTGTTATTTCACAGTGCTTGAATATGTTGTGTTAGCATGAAAGTCAGTTAATAATATGGATTATCAGTCAGATCAGACGTACGTTTCACACAAGTGCTCGATTGCTGTGCTGTCAACAGGCCAGGCTGGAAACGCAGCAATGGGGTGCCCTTTTCTCGTTTATAAAAATGTATCCATTGAAAAATCACTTTAAATCTTGATTAAAGTGTCAGTGGTGAAACTTGTCAATAGACGTGACCCTGATTGGATGAAAAGCAGCTTGTTCTCACTCCCAACTCTTAAATACTGACGATTGGTCAGTGGCTCTCAGCGTCGGATACCGGTGCAAAAATCACCCTTCAGCATCTGTATGGAACGCATTGGGTATAGCACAGCTTGATCGCAGCGTGGTAAGATGACGTAGTATTAAGAGTGACAATGAAAGACGCAAAATCCGCATAGGGAGATTGGTTGGGGTGGTGGATGGGTCAAACAACACAGCACTTTCACCCGGGAGACTGGGGTTCATGTCCCGTTCTTGTCCCGCTTCACTGAAATGTACATTTAGTAACCCCACCCACGTTCTTTTCCTAAACCTAACTGTCCCGTTTTTGTGCCGCATGTCAGTTAAACGAACGTCCTGACCCAGAGCGTCAAAAAGTGACGCCAAGAGTCCTGACCAAGCAAGTCTAAATATGACGAAATGGCGAAATAACAAACGACAAAGGAACCTGACCTTGATGGGAGTGAGAATGTGTTGTCTTGAACGTTTACCATAAAAAAACTGCCTGTACAATTTTCATACCTTTTTCAGAAATCATGCCATTGATTTTATGTTGTGTTTCAAATGGAGGAAATGATAGCCTGCTTTAGAGTACAGACGAGGTGAGTGTCAGTCATGTGACATTAGAAATTTGAACAATTTTGACAGATTGGACTAGTGTGTGTATTGTGTGTGCATGCACAAACATGTGTCTGTCTGTGTGTGCGCGCGTGCGTGTGTGTGTGTGTGTGTGTGTGTGAGTGATCCATGTTAATCTCTTTCCCCATAATTACCATTTTCTTGTTAATGGATCTAACCTTTTAATCACCATTTTGCCCTGTGTCCCAGTGCATGTTTGTGTGTGTGTGTGTGTGTGTGTGTGTGTGTGTGTGTGTGTTTTGCGTGCGTGCGTGCGTGTGTGTGTTGTAAGGAGCGAAAGAGAGACAGACAGAATGAGACAGCAGAGTAATTTGGCTTAACTAGAGGGCCGATCGTAACTATGCAGACCATAAATCTTCCTCACACACGGTGTGCACACGCACCGTATGCATGAATGCATGTGTGCACACACTTACGCAGCACATCATTTCCTGTTATCTCAGATAAGCAGGAAATCCTAATCAAGCAATAAGAGCATAGAGGGCATCTTTCACTTTCTCTCCTCCTATCTGTTTGTTCTCTCTCTTTTTCCTGCAGAATTGGGAAATCACATATTGTATAAAGCCAGAAAATGTCATGGTCACCTCACTCTATACTATTCTATTTTATTCTATTCTATTATTATTTTTGGTCCCTTGTTTAATTAACTCTCTATGGCAATTTGAGCACTAAAAGCCACAGGATTGTCCGAAAAAGGTTGATTATTGCAGCTGACTGATTAGAAATTATGCCTGTTGAACCAGAGGAACATGGTTCATTCCCCACGGCGAGAGAATTGCTTTTCAGCAAACGACCAAGTATCAAGAGAACTCATTTCATCTCTGCATGACCCACATACTTTTTCCTCAACTAAGCCAAAGCAGATTTTCTTGCTTAGCACTATGTCAGTGGTAGTTGCCTCACACTTGCCTAATGTTATTAAAGAAATCTATTTCTGACCTCGATAGAACTTGTTTGTGGCAAACCATGCTGGTCTTAGCATCTCTAGTCTAGCACAGAGTTGCCATCTTTTTTAGTTGTCTTTTCTTTTGTTGGGTGGATCTGATCTATAAGCAGAGATTCCTCCCTGGGTTTGTGCATCCATAACCAAACTGCCTTGAAGAAGAGGAGCCTCTTGGGTGGAGCTTTCCGTGGTTTCCGGTTGGATAATCTTGATTCCAAGAATTAGTTCCAGGTGGATTTTCACATCCACAGGATCCAAAATGAAATGAAGAGCTCATTCACAGTTGGTTTCTCATTTCTGTTGCTTCCACAGAATGACACGTGAGCAAGACAGAGAAGCCTCATCCAAAGATCAAACACAACAGCTTATCAGCATAGTTTCGAGTCATGTAGTGACTTGACGAAATATTGTCTCCTTCCCATAGCTAGCACGTATAATATATTGGTCTGTAATGTTTGGTTTGTATTGGGAAGGAGTAGTTGGAAGAAGAAGTATTCATTCATACCATTTTGCTTTAAATGTTTGGCTCTGCTTGGTAGAGCTTTCCAATTTTATTTTTAAATTTCTTTTATTTTATTGACTGATAAAAACAAGTTGTTGTTTTTACTCAGTAGATTTAAAGGTTACTGAATACCTCATACAACAAATAATTAAAAGTCTATGCAAAGGCTGCTTCTGTGTAAAAATATTTACTTCTGAAAAACTAGGTCACCTTAAAAGTTCTTAGATCCAGAGGTGACAAGGACCGTTTTGTGGACCAACTTGTGCAACAGTCAAAACCTAATCTCCATCTCATCACATTTTACAGTGAATTAAATAACTTAATAATAATTTAATTGCAGTCGAATGTGTATTGAGTCACAGACAGATGCTATTAGGCACTATTGATTGCCTGATAAAATCATAAGGCAAAGAGAGTTTAATAGCTTATCTGAAATGAGCTTCTTTCTGGGTATTGTGTCTTGCAAGAGGGGCTCGATAAACTAGTTCAATAACTAAAGGGAAGCCGCAGTGTCACTGATTGAGCCTGGGCAATTTGCACCCTGTTACTATACAAGGTCATTTGTTCCGCTGCAATAGTACTGAGAGAATCCAGCCCAGCACCGATAACATCTTTTCTATGTTTGTTGAAAAATATGTCGTTTGTCATTATAAAACAGTTGGTTTCCAAAAAAAAATGCATTCATACCAAAACTCCAAATATTGGATACATTCAATAATAGAACCAGTACATCCGTCTGGTTCGTTTTTGTTTTCAGTTTTCTTTTAAATTCATGAACCCTAACATTTGATCATGTAAACACATTATTTCATGACAACTCATCATCAGTTGGCAAAAAAACAAAGGAGTACCTTTTCATAGCTTCAGCTTAGACAACTGAAAACTGGCTGCACATCACTGGTGACCTAATAATAAACAATGGGCTATATGCCATAACAGGTGTTTGTGCTGTGTTTGCCGTGCTACTTTCTAATTGCGATTAGAGGATGTTGAACACAAATAATTTGCTGTGAAAGTAGTCCAATTAAAGTGTGTAAAATAAAGTTCTAATTTGTCTTACTTAACATTACTGCCATTACATTATGACTCATAGCAAAACAAAACAACAGAAAACTTCCACCTTGTCTTTGCCAGTTTTTTACATTTGCACACTTGTTTACAAGGAAAAAAAAAACAATGGTCCTACCTGGTTCTGAAGTTAGCAGGGTGTGGGTGTCCATCATACAAGGACAAGAAGTCATATTCTTCTTCTATGGCAAAGGACAAGAACATCAGCTGGATTCGACTTCCTTCCTCCCCGACAATGACCCAGGTGCAGTTCGCTCCATTAGGGTAGCCATAGGGAAAGCCTGGCGATTCTATACTGCCATTTCGGCCTTTCAGTGTACCGCCACATGTATAGATGAAACCTGAAGTGTGGGGGGGAGAGAAAAAAAAGATTTGTTCTTATCAGAAATTAAAATTGTGGCAAAGAACAGTTTCTGTGTTGTAGAGAAGAGGATAAAGAGACAAAAGAGAAGAAAAAGGAAAGGGAGAGAAATTATATATAAGGTTTAGAGATTAAAGTACACCACAAAACAGCACCGACAAGGACAGGATATTGTATGCGTGTCTTTGTAAGTAAGTAAGTAAACTTTATTTATATAGCACCTTTCACAGACAAAAGGAGTCACAAAGTGCTTTACAGTAAAACAAAAACAGAGCAAAGACAACACAGCTATATGGCTAAAAATGCTTGTCTAAAAAGATGAGTCTTCAGGTGTTTTTTAAAGGTTTCCACAGAATCCAACGCTCTCAAGGCTAAATCCATGTGCGTTTCTCTGTGCATGTAACAACTGCAGGGTACTCTCTCTCTCTCTCTCTCTCTCTCTCTCTCTCTCTCTCTCTCTCTCTCTCTCTCTCTCTCTCTCTCACACACACACACACACACACACACACACACACACACACGATTAGTTATACAAACACACCTTTTACAGGTAACAGCGCTAAAAAGTGCCAGTCTGGTACTGAAGCAAATTAATGCTTTACATCAATGTAGAAATAATCCACAAGTCAGCATGAGTGATACGAAGTAGGTCAGCCTGGGTCTGATATATCCTGGTTCTTTGATGCCGATGTAGGATTACATATTAATGGAATATATACTGTAGCTAGCGCCAAAACTGTTGAATCAAGTATTTGTCTGAAAGTCTTATACAGTAGCTCCATGGATCTGTAATTTGTGGTGCTGCTAGGAACATACTCTTATCCCCCACTGCGAGGGCACAGGGCAGGGTCTGTTTCAGAGCAGCACCCCAGGAGCTGGTACTAACATTCAGCATGGGGTGCTTGAACCCAGGTCCTCTGACTGTGGGGGAACTCAGTTGTCACTGAGCTATCCCTTCCTCATGACTAAAAGGCAAAATCAATAAGCGACCAGAGCATTCTCTTGGATTAACCCAGTGGGCCTGTAAAAGATCAAAAACTGGCTATTCCTTCGGTTTTGCTAACGGATTACTGACGTCAAAATGTGTGACAACAATAGGTCAGTTTTAACAATGCCTTTGAACACGACTTAGCAATTTATAACTGAAGGAAGTAACCGTTTGTTTCGGTATATATCTACATTGACTATGTCTATTTGGATGAAAAAACAACAGAGATATGACACAAACTCTTGCACACTCTATACAGCATCAAAGGCAGTACAAGATTTCTTTAGGGAGAGAGAGAATACATACAACTAGATGAGCTACAATAGGCTCTTCATCATGGCTCTGTATGTATTGGCAGGCTGGTAAGTGGAAGAGACAAGGAAAGAGAAGAGTAGAGGAGGAGATGCCAAACTAGCAAATACATCAACTGCAAAGACATTATGTTGATATCTTTTCTCTCTGCATAGTAAAGCAACCCAACATACAAAACATGTCACACCAGCCAACAATTAATGACATTATTTTCAATATTGGAACACATCAGAGAGCAATATCAGGCTTATACCATGGCTGTTTCAAAATCTCATCCATTTTCTAATGTTTGTTTATAGTCAGTTTAACTTATGTCTAGGTTTGTTTCACTGGTGAGTTAAGCAAAGCATGAATATGATTTCTAAGTTAAAATGGTGTTACAGCCTCCATTTAACGAAACAAACCCAGGCTCAAAAGGCATTGGAGGACGCAACATATAAAAAGGACGCAAGACACAAGGTTAACAATTACCCAACAAGCTTTATTAAATAATGGTAAAATATTCCCAAACATAGCAAACAAAGAGAAATAAAAAGGGACTGGAGACCCCGGCCAAAAAGAACAAAAGATGGAAAGACGCGGAACCAACCTCGCAATGGGCCATTGTTCCCCGTGTCTCCCCCTAAATTACCTAAAAAGGTCAAACTAATCCTAGAACAAACAAGTGAGACGAATAATCCAGCCCAAACTAACCTAATAAACTAAAATAACAAAACTCCAGCACCAAAGTGTGCATGGAGGTTGGGAAACACAAACCTGCTTGTGGAGAAAATGTTGAGGAGGAATCTCCTTAAAGGTCCTATGACATGCTACTTTTTGGAAGCTTTTATATAGGCCTTAGTGGTCCCCTAATACTGTATCTGAAGTTTCTTTCCCGAAATTCAGCCTTGGTGCAGAATTACAGCCACTAGAGCCAGTCCCACAATGAGCTTTCCTTTGAATGTGCCATTCAACCTAGCTCTGGGGTGCTTATTCCCTGGAGCCCTTATGCTTTTTGTCGCCCAGCAGTTTTCCTAGGATTAGGGTGGCACCTAAATCATGGTTGCAGCGGTCGTCGTGGTCCTGCTCCGCGCCCTGCTATGCCCTGCTACACTCTGCAGTGCCCTGCTACACCCTGCTACGTCCTGCTACACCCTGTAATGTCCTGCAGTGCCCGGCTACACCATTAACTATTACAACTACTATTTCTAGTCATAGTTCCATTATCTTTATTGTGACTATTATTGCCACTGTTCATCACGCCCCCAACCGGCATCGTCAGACACCGCCTACCAAGAGCCTGAGTCTGTCCAAGGTTTCTCCCTAAAAGGAAGGTTTTCCTCACCACTGTCGCGCTAAATGCTTGCTCTTGGGGGAATTACTGGAATTGTTGGGTCTTTGTAAATTATAGAGTGTGGTCTAGACCTACTCTATCTGAGCAGAGCAGGATACCCAGGGCTTGATTTACACCCATTGCCATTTCTAGCCATTGGGAGACCATAGGCAGGCTGGGGGAACTCATATTAATGTTAAAAAAAACTCAAAGTAAAATTTCCATGACCATGGGACCTTTAATAGTGTGCTGCTGGTTTGCTGTCCATGTGCCTCTGTCCCTTCACTCTCTGCCTTCTTATCACCTCCACCACTCTACCTGAGCACTGATTACACTCAGTGTGCAACAGGCAGAGGGAAGAGGGCAGAACAAGGGACACAGAGAGAGAGAGAGAGAGAGAGAGAGAGAGAGAGAGAGAGAGAGAGAGAGACAGAGGGAGAAAACAAGACAAACACCAGAGGCACATGTAACAATGGTTTATAAACTTTTGATGGGAACTGTGTTATTAGTCTCCAAATAGACAATATTAACAGACAGTAATCAGTATCTTCTGCGGTTTTGTCACAACTTAATATTACCATTGGAAAGGGTTGTTAATGTAGATAAGAGGAGTGTGTTGTTTTATCCTTTGCACTTCCTTTTACAGGCTGCTTGTACTGATAAATTAGAGGTGAAGCAAATTCTGCTGCTGTACTTATTCTAAATCTCTCCGGGTTCCAGAGCCTGCTAAATGCCTAAATTGTAAAATGTAAATGTAATTGATCTCCTCGGACTTTACGGTTCACATCAGGATCATTATCTTCTCCCTTTGATCTTAATGCTCCTTTTATATCAAACACACTACAGGTGTTAGATGAAAACCTTGCAGTGTCCAGAAGTGAAGTCAGTCCAGAGCATTTTTTTTTCGATGCTCTATCGATCCCCAATGGAGAAACTCTTCATTTCTTCCGCTCCACAGGAGAGTCAGACTGCAGAGTCAGCTCACAGAGCAGAAACCCTTGGAGCTGGTAGGGATTTAGTCTCATCCTGCTCAAGGACACTACAGCAGAGAAGAAAATTGCTGTTATTGTATTGGGCTTGATCCAATGTCTTTTTTCTGTGAGATGATGTTGCAAATCACTGTGTTGCAAAATATTTTATATAGTGGCGGTGTGTCTTTTTTGTCTGTTTTTTCCTCAATTTTATATCACTGGTAAAAGACAAAAATAAGAAGAATGCTCTACAATAGCCTTTGATGCTGCAGCAGTATGACTTTGGTGTATCATTCCAAGTTTAAATGAAAGTGCTTAATTGGAAATGATATGCTTAAAGTCATTGAACTCCTAGGTCTTAATTGGTCTCCTCTGAGTGCAAAGCTCAACTCAGAATGATCATCCCGCTGCCTTTCATGTTTATGAGCATTGTTATTTACCATGGCAGCCAGGGCCACAGGGACAGCAGCGTGATCCTGCTGGATGCTTTTTCAACCAATTATCCAAGACAGAACAAAAAAAAGTGTGAGTCTCCATATATGTGTGTGCCTGTGTGTTTGTCCAACTCTCATCTACCCAGACAATTCCAATACCATCACAGTGACAGATATAATGACCAATGGCAATCTGACCGGCAATTAAGGGCAGGTATCTGTTCATTCACAACCAATCAGAGCTGAGATGTTGAGAAACCGGGAGGGAGAGGCAGAGCCACATGAGAGCACACACAGACCTACACATCCATGTCACGTCTGATAGATTGTGCACAGCACAGCAAGAAAAGAAGCTTATTGAACTGCCATTTTAGCCCAGTTCAGAAATGGTAGATCCATGTGGTTCCCAACAGGAATTACATTTTATGAAGTTTAAAAGATTTATGCTCCACGAAGCAGTGGTTAACCTGAGGACAACAACTACTCCCAGTTAAAAAGAAAAGGCAGACTTATCAGAGCTTGTATCCAATGTGTTAGATTTTTTTAATTAAACTCTTTGTGATATAACAACCCCAGCATGTCCAAGATAACACTCAACTTTTGAATTAAATTGCTAATTTCAAATTTTGCTTCATTGATTATTATTGTTATTATTATTATTATTATCATAAAGCTTTGAGATATTATCTAAAGGTAAAGCCAGTTAATTTGATGCCTCAAAATGATTTAATTATCAAAATAATTGAATGGACTTCCTAAATATGAGGGTTTTTACTTCTATTAGTGCATGCACCTAACTATATAGTTACTTTACTTACTTATTTTACCACCACCTCATTTCAGATGGTATACTGTATTGATGAGGTTATCTAATAAGTCTGGCACTGAAGATTTCTTTAAACCCATGTGACTATAGTTAACACGATTTTGGAATTAATTTGCAATATGACCACAATATCATACCTTTCTTGAGTTGTTTTTAGAATAGAATAGAATAGATCTTTATTGTCATTGTTTTCAACAACGAAACACAGTTTAGCAGTTCCCAATATGACAGTTAAATTACAGACAAAAAAAAATATAAAATTTAAATAGTAAAATATGAAATAACAAAAAATAGTAAAATGTAAATAGTAAAATATAACAATCATCAAGATAATTAAACACGATGAGGTGGCACTATATACATCATATTATTACACAATGAGGTGGCACTAAATACATTATGTTTTTACTTTTTTTTTTAAGAGCAGGGGATCTTGCATGCTTCCATCTGAAGGAAAGCCATGTATTGGAACAGAATATTGCTCAATGGCTGTCAATATTTCCTACAGCCAAATACACAGATTGATTGATGCTTATGTGATGCCAATCAAGATTTTGTAACCCAGTCTGTTGACATGCAGCAGTGCATACACCAAGAGCATTGTGAGGACAAGTTACAGGATTAAGGTCACAATAGAACCTTATTACTGGAGAAGAATGATACATTTTTCCAGGACAAAGACAGGAACTCACACAAAGGCCTTATTGTGTCACATGTTACAGTCGAGAGGCTGCAAATTAAGCATATTATAAAGTGCAATTGGAACTTTATTTCAAGTGAAGATGAAATAAGTGAGGTGTTTACTGAAGTCCCAGGAGTGAGATGTTGTTATGCACCTACAATTAGACGAGTTAGGAGTTTTTTAACAGCTCCTAAACAGGACATGTAACATTGACGACCCAAGGGTAATATTCTGTGGTAATGGAAACTACCATGGGAATATGGTGAAAAGCAACATTTAAAAAAATAAAAAAAAACATAATTTAACAACATTTAAATGATCCCTCTAGTGGTTAAACTATGAATTAGCATTACGTGTATTCAACCTTGAATCAGGCCAATGATTCACAGGTACCTGGTGGTTCATGAAGTTATGACAAAAAACAAGGGGATGTTTCCAGTTCTATTTCCCAAACATAGCCACCGTAACGCATGCATTAGCACCTACAGGCAATTAAGAATCACTCAGTTTTATAATGTTCAGTAAAACACTTGTCATGTAAAATTGTTGACCTGTAATAAACCCCATAATTGTAGCCTACAGTTCACACGAGAAAATATAACTCAGTCCCTCACAATTTTATCTGAACTCAACAGATTGGAGGGTGTCGTAGTCTAAAATGCAGTAACTTCATTAAACTGAATATCTAGGATACAGGGTGGGGTGAATAAAGAGTGAAATACGGACAGAAGAACAGAGATAGAAAGCAGAATAAACAGAGAGAAAAGGACAGATTTCCTCCTCGTTCATCATTGGGCGATGCTTTAAAACTCATCACTCAGAGGGATAGAGGCGAGAAAGTGTAAAAGGGTCATAGAGGGAGAGGGAGAGATGGCGAAATAAAGAAAGAGAGAGGGGAGAGTAAAAAGAATAGAGAGAGAAGGGAGGAGGATAAAGAGAGAAAGAGAGAGAGAGAGAGAGAGAGAGAGAGAGAGAGAGAGAGAGAGAGAGAGAGAGAGAGAGAGAGAGGGGGGGAGAAACAGTGAGAAGGAGACAGGGGTAAAAGAGAGACTTCTAATTATGCTGACTACCAGACCGAAACTGACAGACATTCTATACACACACACACACACACACACACACACACACACACACACACACACACACACACACAGGGTCACAGGAAGACAGGCATACACAAACACACATGGAGGTTCACACAGACACACCATAATAAAAAAGGCACACATGCACACACATAAATACAGGCAGATTTAGGGGATATACACACAAATCCATGCAGTATTTCACAAACACACATGGAGTCTCATGGAGTCACGCATGCACGCACACACACACACACACACACACACACACACACACACACACACACACACACACACACACACACACACACACAAAGCCGTCTCCACAACTGCCTTACTACACCTTTTGTTCACCACACCCAATACAAACACATACAAAGTGTGGCTATACTGAAAAAGCATATATGCCTCTCTGTATTCATTTAATGTTAGTGATTATATGTTTTTCATGAAATTTGCTAAGGGCGGAGTGGTTTTGGCCAATAGAAGAGCAGGTGGGGGTCACTCTACTGTAATGTCCACAAACCAACACATGCTTGTGTTGAGTGTGAGAAGAAGCAGTACATTTTGCAATATGTTGGTAATACCATGAAACTGCGTCACCTCTTGGAATTCATAAATGCAGCTAATTCAAGATGATTACACCTGTCACCCTTAACAACGGAGACAACTACAAACTTTTCAGAGCCACCTTTAGAGTCTACAGGGCATGTGTGTTTAATACTAAAAAGACATTGGACTGAGTCTTACTTTAAGCAAGGTATTTTCCTTAAATAGAGATGCTAATTGGCAAACAGTAAAAGATTTGTGGTTGGTCTGTGTAGCTCCCAGGTGTGAATATATGCACTGGTACTAATGAGGAACAGGGTTTAGCTGGAAAAGAGCGTGCATGCTCAGCAAAACCTTCCCTGGATAAAGAAGCTTAAAGACAAAGAAGAAAATCTGCTTCTTGAATTGAGTGGATTTAATGAACCCTGGACTGCAATATAGGCTTGATCTCTTTCCTCAAAGCAATATCTCATCTTGAATGTCTGAGATAATACACTGCAGGAAAAAAGCACAAGCTTAACAAGTGGCTTATGCCGGGACTCGTCACATAATTTTCAAGACAGTCCAGTTTTTACAGTACAGTAAAGTTTTCAAAAAATGTAGTCAGGGCTACTTTTATGACTTCAATAGCACATCATCAAAGCTCTGTGTAACTGCTGCTACTAAACAACACAAGTCACTGGGCCTTGCTGTGTGGAGTTTCTAAGAACAAGTCCAAAATTGCCAGTAGGTATGAATGTGAGTGTCTGTTTGTGTTGGCCCTGTGACCTGTTCAGGATATTTTACAGCCTGCGTTAGGCAGCAATGAGTCTTTCTCAATTTCTCTGGGTCAAAAAATGTAGGCCCTACATCAGCTTCAATTATATCACTTTGTTGGTGCAGCAGGGGAGCAGCCGCAAAGGGCTGTAGCAATAAAACGCAGAGTAGTCGGTGGCCAAATACATAATAGCTTGTATCGTGGAGCACTGTGAAAAAGAAATTGCAAGCAACAGGATGGAGGAGAAAATGACTGCTGCGGATAAAACTTTCCAGAATTGTAAAATCCTTCCTCAAAGGATTGGAAATTGTGCGTGTGTCTTTCCATCAGACAAGCCATCAAAATAGATTCTGGTTTGCCATACCTGTAACAACTCATCCTACGGCCCCTTACGTTTTTTGATGCAGCAGTATGTGCCCTTAGGCAGAAGGCTAATGAATGCATACAGACTCCAGCCATCTCAAGCCTATAAAGACAGTGAGTGAAACAACATCATGAAGTGGTTATAATAGTTTAAACCAAACCACAATTGATGTATAAATGAATAAAAGCCTGCCATTGCCATACAGTAACATAATGTGACTTCCGACATCCTGATATAAGCTTGATGATTCTGAGGGGGCGAAATCAATTACTAAGCTTGTCATTTTCCACAGGGAGCCTTGTGATCAATATAGCCATTTCCGCATGGTGCTGACTGCTAAATGAGGAAACAGTACAATTACTCTATTCTTCATTTGAATGGGACCCACAGTACCCCCTCAAGGTTGCTGGGCGTCCCCAGCTCCTACTTGCGGGGCCAGCAATGTCTCCGTATGACACATATCTGTGTGGGTGTGCCCAAATCCTGTAATATAAAATATGACTCTCATCCTCAGCAGTGTAGTGACATTACACCAATCCAACTCTGAGAAAAATATGCTTTAAATCCCTTCCATTTCTCTGCCTCTCTCTCTGTGGTTTCCGTTTATCCATCTCTCTTTCATCTCTCTGCCGCTCTCTCTTCTTCTCTCTCTGCCTCTCTCTGGGGACATCAGTGATACCAGATTCTGTTAAAGGGCTATTCCTCTAATCTCATAGACTCTCATTTATGATTAAAGAATGGCTTTCCCAGTGGAACAAACTGACCAATCAAATCATTGCAGATAGACAAACCATCCAATCAGTATTCGGATCACAGCAGCACTCCAGCTCCAGGGGAAAAATGAGATGCGTATTTGTGCGCAAGCATGTGTGCGCACGAGTGCAGTGTTAGTTAATTTAAATGAGCTGTCCATGTTTCTGAAAAAATTGTTAATTTTCTTGAGGTGGTTTTGGAAGTGAGAAAGAAATAAAGATGGAGGAAATGGAGAGGAAAGGGTGGTGGTGGTGGGCTGGGGGGGGTGACATTGTGATAGAAAGGTAGTCACACTAAAAGCAAGAAAGGGTGACCAAATGAAGAGTGGAGTGGCGGGGGCAGACGGGGAGAATGAAGAAGAAATGAATGAAGAAAGAGAGATAACAAAGGGAAAATGCAATAGAGAGAGACAGAGCAAGAGAGAGTTAGCATGTTTGAAACGTCCCATTGGTTCCTGCTGTCAGGAACGCTTGTCAGCCAAGAATTAGACTGCTCCACGCTGCCACTGACTGACAGTCGGCCCGTGGTCTAGACTATACCCTGGAGTGGTTGAGGCTAAATAAGGGAAATGCCTAGAGAGAGACAGAGGGAACACACCAGGCTGAAAATCAATTTATAACACTGTCAGTCACAGGCAGAAAGGGACGACAGGATAGAGATAAGGATAGAGAAAAAGAGAGCAAGGACGAGACAAAGGGTGAGAAAAAGGGGCACATAAAAGGGAAAGACAAAGACAAGATTTGACAAAACAGTAAACAAATGGGACTGATCAAGAAAGGATGAGAGCAGAGGGGACTCTTTGTTATGTTGAGGGAATCAGAGAGAAGAGAAGAGGAAGTAGTGAAGAGGAGAGAGGAAGACACAGACAAATACAATCAAACATTCAGTGAAGCCACTGCAGGTGGCAGAGCCTCTTCAGATAATACTCCATTGTTGAGAAATAATCGGCAAATTAAAGGCCTAAAAAATGCTGGCATCAAGCTTAAAGCCTCTAGAACCACCACTGCTACAAATCATGGATATGTGATGGGAAACAATGGATTACTTTGTTAATGTTGACTGATCATCTGTGTCATGTTTAACCCACTGTTTAAATTCGCATGCTGTGACTGCATAACTTCTGATTTAAATATTAATAAGCTTACCTGAAATCCCCATTCATACAGCATTGTGCGATTTTCCCCCCTTGCTACTTTAAACACGCCCCTGGACTGACAACAGAGATTGTGTTTGAAGTGCACAAACATGTACAAAACAGATAGATTTTAAACTTAAAGATTTTTTTTTTTACTTTTATTTTGACACTTAATAGGCTAAAGATATGTTTACGGTAAAGCTGAAAGCTGGTAAAGCATGCTCAAAAAAATCAAGCTCAGTTGTTAATCAGCATTAATTTAACACAACATGAGCAGAAAATGTGTGAAATTGAAGTATGATTTATCCAGCAGGGTCAGCCCTTCCATTAGTCTCTAGGTGTGTGTGTAAAATGCTGTTTCTGAATTGCTTGCTGGCCCATTTCAAGTTGACAAGGTCTGCTGTCCCATTAAGCTATTGTTGTCTAGAGTTATATGCTGAGGATGGAAATTATTGGATGAGAAGCATAAGCCCAGGTGTTGGTGCAGTATCAGGGCAGCAGAAGTGTAGTGTAGGTGTTCAGTTCGGAGAGAGTGTGGAGGACGATGAGTCTGTGGATGCAAGGATTTACTGTTAAACCTTGTGGGGGAGTTGTAAGTTTAATTCCTCAACAAAATAAAAGGGATGGGCCTTTGTAACCCAGTGGCATACACACCCTCTGTTATCTCTTTGCTCTTAAACTTTTAGCCAGCATGCTGCAGTATGTGGGCACATATTGCAGTTTTAATAGCACAAAAGGTATCAGTTATAGCCTTTGTTTTGGTAAGGTAAAGGCAACACCTTATAGCAGCTATTAAAAAAAAAAACCAAAACAGAATGAGATTCTCATTTAAAAAAGAAACAAGGAAATTAAAAAAATGTCGTGCTGAATATTTAATTTAAAAAAAGCAGTCAATCGAGGCTTCTACAGTAATAATATACTTGACATCATTGAACCTGAGAAGACAAATCTCTTTATATGACTCAACACTGGACATGTGAGGTTTCTGTAGAGCACACATGTATTTAAATTAAAATGGAAACCATCAGTGATCAATATTGTTGGTGAGTTTTAGAAACATAGATTTACTGTTGAAGCCAATTAAAATTCTGAAGGGCTTTTACACCCTTCTAGGAAATTAAAGGTAAGTGCTATAAATTATACCCCACCATCTCATTTCATTGTTACTTTCATATTAATGCTATTTCCCCTTAATGCTTTTTCATTTTAAATGTTTTAGGCTTTGAAAATCAGAATGAATATCCTCATGGACCTGTTCTTTTATTGTGCCTTCCAACTGTTCTGAGCACAGGCAGGGGTAGTTTAAACTCTTTGACCAGTGCTTTTCTGTACTTTGTTCTTGTGTTTTATATACTTTCCACTGTGGTATCTATCCACAGTACTACAACTCCAGTATAGGCCATACGTTCATCAGCCAAGATAAATACCGCTATTAGCACAATGATCACAACAAAAGTTACTAGTGCTACCAATACTACTCTTATTAGCACAGCTTGTACTACTGCTTCGTCAGCTACCCTCTTTGGACCAAATCAATACAATTAAGTATTATATACTAGTATTAGTTGTTATTTCCACTGCTGCTGTGGATATTTTTAGAATTATCATTGTAAGAAAGCTCCTGTTCCTGCCAAGGTCCTGTTTATCAGCTCAGATGTCAACGTCCTCAGTCAAGCATACACAGGCCTTAAGCAGCCATCCTGATTCTCCTAAGATATAAATTGTGACTCCATTGTTCCAATAACTATATAATCCTACTACTGTATTGAGAGTAGGACATTGTATTTCTTAGCATACAACCTCTCATTTTCCCTAAAAGATTATGTTGAGTATACATAAATAGTTTGCAATGACTTTAACCAATTGATTGATCTGAAGCTGTATTACATTTGGATATTCTATCCTATTTTATTCTATCCATCTGAAAAAAGGCACAACACACAGCAAATTGCAGGTTGAAAAATTCAAATTATGTAAAATTACAATAATAAGCCATCATATTTGCAGGGTATGTTTCTAACTGCTGGCTTTATTGGCACCTGGCGAAATAGCAGTTTGGAGGACCTCTGGCTTTGCACAACTACAGCGGTGTAGAGCAGTGAGGACAGGAAGCGATGGGAATAAGCAAGCACTCACTTTCACTAATTACAATAAAAACCTGCTTTCTAAGAAAGTGGGTCACTGAGAGCAGGGGAAGAATGCTAAGCAGAGGGGCATTTCTTTTCGTAAATACAAGCTTGTGTTTGTGTTTGAACGTTGCAGAGTGGGAGTGAGTGAAAGAGGGAGCGACTACTTGGGCTTGTCATTGTTGGAATTTACTGTATTTACATTTTGAGAGTTGATCATTGTGCTTCAAACAGGGGAAGAGAAGAGCAAGAGAAAGAGAGAAATAAGAAAAAGGAGCATTATTGTAGAGTGTATACTATGATTTCATCAATCATCAAATGAGCCATCTTATGCACATGCACACCAATACACAGACATATACTGTAGAATATATATACTGTAGATGCAAAACCCTCACTGATTGGCAGGTAGTACACAGCATAAAGGATTAATGAGACGGAGAGAAACAGGGAGACTGATGCTGTCTGAGGGGGTTACTACTGATTTGTGTCTGCTGAGTGTCATCATCTCCAATCTGACTAATGAGGTCCTACGCACACAAACACACACACCATGAATACACACAGCCTTCTCTTCCACTCCTATTTCCTACAGGTTAGTTGCTGTAGGTCTGTTAGTGTAGAAACGTGGACTGAACTCTGCCTAACTACTGTACTGGAACACCAACCCTCACCATGTTTACCCCACCTTTCTTGCTCTCACAATTCTTTCTCGTGCTGTCGCTCTCTCTCCCTCTGCCTATTGTTGTGTTTTGCCTAGTGTTCCCGCTGCCTCTCACTCTTCTTTTTTTCTGCCCCCTCCTCTGCTCTCCCTTCTCTGCTCTCCTCCACCATGTCATTTGTCATCTTCCCTCTCTCCCTCTCGTGTAAAAGAAAGTGATGTCGAGAGTAAAAAAAATGTAATTATGTATTTTTTTCTATGGGTTTAACCCCACCCCACACACACACACACACACTTACTTTTCTTACAGCCCTCCATCATCCTCTGTATATCAACAGCTGGTATTATACATACATACAGCCACTGCGGGATGAGCTCAATAAGAGGCAATTACAGGATTCACTCTCAGGATTCAAATTTCATTTCCACTTGTCTCTAGATACAGTGTATACAGAGAGATGGAGCAGAGGACACAAACATGCCAGCAGGGCAAACACTGCTACCCAATTTACTAATTTCCCTTTACAATTCTTGTTTTATTTCAACATTATCACTAAACCATTTTCTATGTTCCCTGCTATGTTAGCTGATTGCGTAGAGATCTGAAAGCAAATAGGCCACTAAGTGAACCATTATCTAACTAATGAACCTCTACCATTAAAAGGTACAATATGTAATATTTTTAAATTAAAACTCTAAAAACAACTATACCTATGTTAAATGTTTTTTTTTTTTACATTATCCCAAACGACAACAAAGATGTCACAGAAAGAATTATACTGAGTAACTGTAATACAGCTTTTTTTTCTCTTTTGCTTCTAGAAACAGACCATATCAGACCCGTTTCAGAACAGCTGCCGTCTCTGTTAACACTACCGGTGTTCATGCCGGAAATCTCCTGCCTGCTGAAAATTTCTCCCCCTTTGCATTCAGCTGTCTTTACAGTTACATTTATCAGACAAAAGGTGACTGTCCTGTTGCGACGACAGCTAGGTCTAGGAACCAAAACGACTAATTAACATTACAAAAGTGAGTGATAATTCTGGCCAGCTGGGAGATCTTCTGCACAACATCTGGCATCAGATGTCTCCGCTGCCCTGACTCAAAGATCCAACTAGACCTCCATAAGAGGTTATGTGATCCTATAACATATATATCTATAACCTATTGTGCTACTTCCATCTTTGCCTCTGTAAGCAAAGTTATAATTTGCACAGCTGCATGAGACCCTCATCGGGTAAACATAGACATACATTGTTGTAGGCATTTGAACAAACAATGAGTGTCGTTGTTTCTGGTTAGAACAGTCTTCTGTAGCTATGGTAATTCAGATTATACATTTATGATAGAGGTTCATACAGTGCATGCAGCTCTTTAAAATTCACAGTGAAGTAGGCCATCTGTGGAAATGGATGTCATGGTAGGACTGCATATAAATCAATCAAAGCACCAAGTGTTCCTTGTTCTTTTTCTTTGTACCGTGGAATGTTTTAAAATCACTCAGTTTTTGCCTCTTCATGAATCAGTGTCCTAGAAAATCTGAATATGGGAAGTAACAGGAGATTCCCATAATGTTGACTCTTCATCAGTCTCTGTAGGGGTCGTATGTCAAGAACACGGACGTTGATCTATCAGGAAATAGAAAAAACACACACACACACACACACACACACACACTTCTCTCTGTCATTGTATTGTTGTGAGACAAAGCGTTAAAAAAAAGGAGTCCCAATTAATAGTTGAATAGCCATCAGTTATATAACAATCCTGCTGCTTTTAAGACTGAATCAAATCAGGATATTCTACAAGAAATGTTTTTAATCCTTAATATATCAAAATAATGTTGATTTCCATCTTTCAAACCCAGCCCATCAGTTCCACAGTTACCACACTCAGAGGGCAAAATGTTTAATTGCTAGATATTTCAACATTACCACAATACACTAGAAAGGCACTGGGAGAGCACAGACCTCCACCAAGGCCATGCCATATCTAGCATTGTTAACGAAAGTAAAAAATAACTAGTGTATCCGCCCCGTGATTTGGGTTCACTCCAAAATTGAATGGGTTATTTCTTGGTCCATGCTACACCATTCCAAAATGATCAGAAAATTGGGCCAGTAGTTTTACCATAATACTGCTGACAAACAGACAAACAAACCATACAGAAAACATAACCTCCTTGGTAGAGGTAAATATAAAGTATTTTTAAAATGTTATCTTCACATTATAAGAGAAGAGAAGTTACGTGAAGAGATCTTGAACATGAATACATTTGTAACTAAATAACAGAAAATGTAACACTGTTTTAATTCCATATGAAGTGAGTCAGAGTAGTCTTTAAAATGCCGCAGTTTGTTGAAATGTATGTTCACTGAGTTGTATGCCTCAAACTCATTTTATATGAGCAACACCATATGGATTCACCCAGTCAACTCTCAACAGCAAAAGTGCATCACAAATCACTGCAAGGACTTCTTACATGAATATTCAGTGAACACTTCCCGTCAAACTGAGGGCCTCTGAGCACAGGGAAAAGGGGAAAAAAACAAACCTTTGATATAAACTGAGTTGAGGATTCAGAAGTTTAGTCTTGTTATGAGGAATCAAAAAACAATGGCCAGATATGGGACTAGGACTCCACAACATCGCATTGCTCTGAGCGACAGTTCATCTGCTCCACGGTTTGTTTTTTTAGTTAAAACCTTCATTTGTCCAAGGAATGTCAC
The DNA here is from genome assembly GCF_004354835.1 of Perca flavescens. Lineage (NCBI taxonomy): Eukaryota > Metazoa > Chordata > Actinopteri > Perciformes > Percidae > Perca > Perca flavescens. Next base: position 16,115,372 of record NC_041344.1, on the reverse strand, counting down.
CTCACCAGCCTTCATGTCATGAACTGATTAGTTCCACCAGCGGAGCCTTGGGCAAAAATGTAGTACTCCAGCTCCAGTTTTATGATCCATGATATGTCATTATCATGGGACATTCTTATTGTTTCCTTAATCCAGTTCAATCAGCTCATTTGCAGCGACAAAACCAGGGAGCATTTGGTGTTTTGATGATAGAGATGGAAAGCGCTGGATAACAGTCCAAAAATCTCCCATAGGTGCTCAGTTGGGTTAAAATCTGGTAACGGTAAAGTCCATTATTCACTCAATTATTGTATAAATAATGAACCCACAATGTGACACTTAAATTCCATTTCTCCCATTTTTCGATCTTTCTCTTCCCCTTTCTCTCTCTCACACACACACACACACACACACACACACACACACACACACACACACACACACACACACACACACACACACACACACACACACACACACACACACACACACACACACACACACACACACACACACACACACACCTGACATTTCCAGGGTTGCCAGATTAGCAGCAATCCAGATTCTCTCTCTGCCAGAATGGATCAATGAAACACTTTAGTACCAAACTTTGAACTTAGATACTAGCAGTAATAAAATTATTGCAATTAGTGTGTGCAGATATCTAATTAAACTATAAGATATATATATATATATATATATATATATATATATATATATATATATATATACATACACACTATATAATAATGTTCTGCTCATACTGCTGTTTTTGTTTATCTTTGTATTCTGATGACTAGTAACATAAAGGGCAAGTGTGTGCAAAATTAACAACTCAAGGTATGTGAAAGAGTTATCAGACACATATTGTATCCCAGTAGGCGTGCATACAATGTTTAGGTGCTCAACCTACTTTTTTGTGTATTCTATGGATGTTTCTGATAGCACTAAATATGGCACTTCCAGAACTGAGAGAAATCCAGTGTCTTGCTTTAACAGTGTTGCTGCTTACTAACATGGGAGGAACATTAAAACACATTCCAATATGGGTTAGGGTTAGGGTTAGTAAGTTGCATTATGCAGAGAAGATGGTAATATGTTCACCAATGTATAGTAATTTCTAGAATGCATGAGATCCTCTCAAGCAACATTTGGGCTCCCATTGACAATAAGTGCTGCCCTTAAGATTATAAGGTGAGACATTTATAAATAGCTATAAAAAGACATAAAAAACTCCAACCACCCTAAAACTTTTTAGTCATACACTGAAAAGATGAGACTCAGACTCCTGTTAAGAAGCTAAATGCACCCTTCAACTAGAGATCCAACACCAGTTTAGAATTGTATGCATCTTGAGAAACAATATGAATTCTGTGCATTATGCTATTTCAACAGTAAGATGTGACAGAGGATAGTACTTAAAAATAATGTTTAATGCATAAATGGAAGTGCTAAAGCTAGTTGACTGGTATCTGAGTGGCAATGGTGGCTAAGTGTCACAAAGCAAAATTGTGTCACCCACAGGACTTTGCCTTCGTACTTATTTTAAGAAAGGGAATTCAGCTGAGCGTGCATGTACACCACCCTCCATCAAATCCATGGGGCTCTAACCGAATCTCCTTTCAGCAGGTGACTCATAACTGCCATTAAACACATCTGCAGGGGCAGTAAGATGCTTGCTCTAAGGGACCAGCATGTCATGAGGGAGGGGTGGAGGTACGTGTGTCACTCACAATTCCACAACATTTTCTCTACATGACTGGGGATTTAAACCCACAAATTTTTAACCATCAGGCTACTGTTAAACCACTTTTAAAGATCAAATGCTACATTTACTTTGCACTATTCCAGTTAGTTTGTACAGTAAATTCATTGTCAAGCCCCATAATGGCGGCACCTGGAGTTGGTCCACTGACAGTGACATGGAAAATGAGTCTGTGGGCTCATACAATTTTGGTTTGAGATAACAACATCCAAATAAGTTGTACAGTTTCTAACTGTAGGGCTTACAGCTGTGACTTCTTCTATTACGCCAGTAAAATCACCACTGGTGCTGTCATAGTGTCCTAGGAGTTGTTTAATTATTTAGTGTCTATGCAGTAGCTCCAGGGTTTGTCTATAGATGACATCATCTTCACAGCCTGTGTCTTTGCTGTTTAGCGTAAATGTGATCTTGTTTAAAGACAGATTAAAATTGGGTTGCAAAATATTGCAGACATAACATCTTTGTCTTGCCCTTCAAGGGACTCACTTGTCATATGTGATTGAAATTAGACTAATCGTCCAAGACTACCAATGAAAGAAATTTAATACAACTGAGGTGAGCTACCCACGTGTTCCCTTTTTTCTACAGGTCAGCAGGAACTGTGAAGTAAATGCACAAATTGAACACAGAAATGTGCATCTGATTAGGCTGAAAACACCCCTTTCATTTTCCCATTCGTTGCAAACCTTGAATATTCCTGTTACCATGTGTTCAAGATAAAAATGTCCCCATACCACCCACATATTTGTCAAGACTAAAACACACCATGACAGGAATGAGCTAGAACTGTGATCAAAAGGACATCTCACACCTCAACTATAATGTACCTTGCTATAATCATTTCATAATATGGGCATTAGTCAGGTAAACTAAAGTGAAGATAGAACATACAGTATGTAGCCAGAAAAAAGGATCCCTTTGTAGGGTTGATGCTGGGTTGAGGTAAGGACACTAAAGGGTACTTCTGCAACAACACAAACCCACACTTCCTGCCTATCTAACTACATTGAACATCTGCTGCAATAAACCATTTTGCCCCTATGAGAACCATAATCCTTCCTACAACCTTTGTCCAAAGACAATTTAGATTGCTTCGCAGGAAGGGGAAAAGGCATTCATAGCTATAACCATATATGTTATATGAGGCTTACATGTCACTGACACCAAAAAAGGTCAGTGTCTTACTCAAGGACAGTTCAGCAGGGCACATAGATGCTGTAACTGGGACATGAAGCTGAATACACAGAATATAAACAGTTTTTGTAATTCTCAGCTTCTTTTCAGCAATGCCATTTGGGGTAGACACTTCCATTATCTTCTTAGATTTGGGTCTATTTCTGAGAAATCTTTCTTGGCAACTGAAAAGTGTAATTAGGCCACCACTACCGCTTTCCGTGATCCATTTCTTTTTCTCTCAGATTTTATATTGGGTGCTCTTTGCTCAAACCTGGCAAGATCTAAAAGCCCCTAAAAAAGAACAGCAAAGGTTTCCAAATTTGTGAAAGTAACTCTAGCAGGACTGCCAGATTGGAATGACACACCATTATGACATTTCAACACTTCATAGATTAACATTTCCAGTTTTCTCAGTGAACTTCACTTTTATCAAATCATGTCATTCTTTCTTTTCCTTTTATCTTGCCGTCTCTGTTTATCTTATGTAAGTAATAAAGCAGATATAAAAGTTTTGAATAACAGAAATGTAGCTGCAAACCGATCTGTTCTCTTCCGTCGTGAGTTTTGTGGCACAAATTCAGATATGGTAAAAAATGTATTGGATGTGTCCATTACTATTTCTGGCTAACAAGGTGACCGCTGAACTGTGGTTTCAGACACCACAAGCAGTTTGGGAGCCAGTTTGACTGTATTGGCATCAATCGATTACTGTGTACATACATGGGTAAAGCAATGCCTTGCTACTGTGATTGATCGCAAGTGGTCTAGACTAAGAATTGATTGTTTCCAGGCAATGATTAATTTAAAAAAAGAACCCCCAAAGACAGCCACGTCAAATCAATGAATTATGACAGTGATATGTTTAATGAGTAGGAAGCAGTGACAAAAATGAACAATTCACCAGTCTAGATCAAATTTAGTTACCGCAGGGACCTCTGCCTCGAGAAGCTCATTACATACTCAGAGAAGTCTGTGACATTATTGATCTTTGTAGGGAAATTATGTTTTTACCGCCATACCTCCAGTGTGAATACAGAAGCATACAGAAAAGCAAAACTAACTGGTTCAGAGTTGAGGTCAAGATACACATCAGTGAGACCATAACTGAGGACAGAGAGTAATGCTTTTGCATCTCTGCTTAAAAAATGGAGCCAGGATACTCCTTCGTGGCTGGGTAGCTGCCTTTAACCTCCTCTGTGCTGGTAAGGATGGACTCTGGGTCAATGTACAAATAGTCTGGATCAACAAAAGTACATTTCCAGGATAATTGCTTGACGTCCTGCATGAGGCTCGTGTCCCTGACTGGGGATTTCCACCAAATGCAGAACGTCTGGGCCGGCTAAGCTGCATGTCGGCAATACCCACTAGGTCCAGATTTACTGCAGCCATGACTGACAGCTGTAGTGACGAGGACCCACGAGATCTCGCAAATTCATGTAGAATAGAACCACAAAACAGTTTGTTTCCATCCAGAGGAGTAGAGGGGAAACAACTCTGTGCTGTGTTTTCAAGGTGTAGTGCAGGGAAATATGATCCGCCGTGAGCATGGTGTATTTTATTTTGAAAATGTTTTAAATTATGTTTTATTGTCTTTCTGTGCTTGATTTCCTGTCCTGCACAGTCCTGCATCTGTCGTGTGCTGAATTGCTGCAGCTCTGCGTATCTGCTCCGGAGTCGGAGCGTAGCCGTTCTGCAGCCGTTATAGAGTCAGTGGAAATACACACAATTACACACCTAATGACTCCGCTGCCGTTCCGGAGCGGATCCGCAGATGTTCCGCAACTGGGCAGAAATGAGCAGTTACCTTTCTTCAAGTTACCTTGTGTATTGCGTTCTTCAAACTCGGTTCACTTTGGGAAACAACAACAAACTTTGAGCTAGAAAGCTACACGCTGAAAATGGGAGGTTTTGAAGAGACATTTGGATTGTTCAACAAGGCAGGCCTGCTTGGTTCTTTCGGGGAATGATTGTAAAGATTTACAAGGAATATGTTTACGGCGTTTACTATCTAACTGGGACGTTTTGGGACCGATTGGAGAGGATTGCTGTGGAAGAAGTACACACAGCGACACTGGTAAGGAGTAGGAGTATAATACGGGATCTTTAATTTTGTATGTGGCATTTTCTTTTGCAGGATGCAAATGTTCCACCAAAACAAGTTCATTCTTGAAACCATTTTGCAGCGCCACCGACGCTGTGTCCAGAGCTTAGCGCCATTCAAGATAATTGTGATTGGTTTAAAGAAATGCAACCAACCCAGAGCATTTTTTTCTCCTATCCCAGAATGTATACGTGGTGTAGCCAGACCATACTCCATAGCGCTGTGGAGATAGGTCTGGCAATGCGAGACTACTGTACAATGTTGAACCAAGGCATTACACTTCCATAACTCAGGAATAATGGCAAAATCTAACATACAGTAACACTAGTGCAAGTGCAGCCCTCTAAATGTAACACTCAAATAAGTAACTAAACGCTATAAGGTAAATCAGGACAAAATGTCATGGGTAAACTAACAATATCTTTTATACAAATAATACAAATTTTAACACCTTAAACAATTATTTGACAAGTTGATTAGTAGAAAAATGAAAATGAAATCTGAAAATGAATCTCCAACTATTTTAGGTTATTGATTATGCATTTGTCATAAGCAAAACTGGCAAACATTTGCTGGCTCCCACTTCCTGAGAAGGAGGATTTCTATGTCATACATGACAATATACAAAACATCTTTCGGTTGTGAACTGTTCGTTGGAAAAAAAAAGCAATTGTCACCTTGGGTTGTGGGCAAATGTCATGGAAATTTTTTCCCTTAATTTGGCATTACATACACTAAATGATTAATACATTTAGAAAATAATCAGCAGTATGATCAATAATTACATTTTTAGCTGCCTGCTTTTGGAGGGTCAGTGAAAAATACAGGGACATAAACATAAGCAGGAACCCACCAATATGGAGATCTATGTCAGTCTTAGAGCATCCCCATATTTGTAAGTGGATAATTCACCCAGAGCCAGTTCAGGTCCTTGGACAGCGATAAGAGAGCAGTGGATGTTATAAGGCCTTGGTAAGTGCTATTATTCATTCCAAGGTTTCCATTACACAAATTCCAATAATACTGTTTGTGTAACTTATCTGCAAAACAAGAAACATGTATCTGCACTATGACACTGTTTTATTGTAAGCTCAGTAAAGAAAAAGCCCAAAGACAATCCAGCAGATGAATCTAGGCAGGCTTTGCAGATGAGTATCTATCAAGGTTTATTTAGGGCAGAGGTTTGAGTGCCTTTTTTTAACTAAAGTGGATGACTAAGTTGTGACTAAAAGTGACTCTTTTTATAAAACAGTAAAGTTTGAGAGTTTCTTACTTTAACTGTCATGATTGTTTAATCTAAATAGAAAGAATGAGCCCACGATGTGACATCAATTCCATATCTCCCAGTCTCCCATCTCTGTCTTCCCCTTTTTCACACACACACACACACACACACATACACATTTTAACCATTTATTTATGTCCACATCAAGAAAAATAGTACAGGGACACAAATATTACAGATGCAGTACAATACAAGACTACTCATGGACCAGTGGCACGCAGCATATTTTCACAATATCACTTAACAAGCACAAAACTCACTTCTCGAGGATATAAGTAGCACAATACTCAGTTCTTAAGGGTATAAGTAGCACAATACTCTCTTCTTAAGAGTATAACTAGCACAATACTCAGTTCTTAAGGATATAAGTAGCAGCGTCTCCGCCATATGAGGCGGCTGCCAATAATAGCAGATATGGCGCAGTACTTTGCAAGCCGTTTCGCCCTCTTTTTGGCCATCCCAAGTTGTTGCAGCCCTCTTACTACCAGCCTGTGTGTGTTTCCTAGGCTACCAAATATGAAAACTAGTAGTGTCCACCTATAACCCAGCTCTGAGATGGTGTTTAGGAGTGGTTGGTATTTAACTACCTTGGTGTAGAAAGACTCCTCCATGCTGAAATCAAAGCTGCAGCCTACCTCTAAAATATGCACCTCCCTGGACTCCTCGTTGATAATAGAGAGTACTAGAGGTACTACTGCAGTGGGGGAACATGGATGGTTTTACCTGAGAATGTTTGTACATTCTTACTGAGGGAGGGAAGTGATTTGATATGTCTTTCACTATGAGGTCTACTAGTCTGTCATGACGTGCTATGTACATTCCTTTCTAGGCATGGCAACCATTTAGGATGTGAGACAGAGTTTCAGTGATATGTTCTGAGGTGTGATGCAAACAATGAGGAACCTGAGTTGTGGGAAACCAGATAGAGAGGTTGAGTCTGGTAGGGAGGACTTGTAATCTGGCTTTTACTGTGAATGTGAGAATGTCCTCATTGAGTGCAGAGTTCTTGAAGAATGAGTGGGACACAGAGTGATCAACAAAGGGAAGACATGCAAGTTTCCCCTGAAGTCTCAGTCCGGTCCAGTGTTGTTGTTGTTGATGTTGGTGTAAATCCATCAGAGTTCGCCGGGCACCTGCAGATGTTAGCAGGTGACTGTGACCACCATATGTGGCTGTTGCCTTGACGGCAGTGTGAGGGTCAGTTATAATGTCCTCTGACACCATCACAGTCCCAGAGTCAGACCGCACCCACTCCAGTGACACTCCTGTTCTGATACAGAGGTCATTCAGATCTGGCCAGTCCGACCAGACCCCAAAACCAGCAGAGTGGGTATCAAGCTTTCCACTGTTTTTTCTTTTGAATCCTATGAAGTGGGGATCCGACTCCCTGGCTAATGGGACCTTGCGTCTTATTAGGTCCAGGAACAGGGAGGATCGAGCCAGCTCCCGAACATCTTTATCGTCGCTGTTCAACATGTTCAGAAGATGGGAAATCCGCATGCTGGTGTAGATCCACTCTATGTTTGGTACTCCCAGTCCCCCTTCCCACTGGGGGTGAAAGATAATGTCACGAGTGCTGTGTGTGTTGAGTCCAAACCATTTTCGCACTACACTCACTATTTTATTATTCATTTCATTCAGAACTTTCTGCTGGATGTGAGTGTTGGAGAACAGATGTTGCACTTTTGACAGTGCTACCTGTCTGATAGCCTCCAGCTTCATAGTCAAAGGCAGTGGGCAACAGTCAATCAGGTCCAGTCTAGATGTAAACTCGGACAAGATGGTGTTTACTTGGTCCTTCCATTCTCCTGCAATATTGATTTTATGTCCAAGGTAGCTGTATGTCTCATGAAGAGAATATACACGTATGGGTTTTGATGCTATTGTGAACTCAGGACATTTATCAGTTTTTGAATGATACCATCGATTCCCTCCACTCCTCCTCTCGTACAGAACAGCACATTTTGTCTCCTTAATCTCCAGACCTGACCATTCCAGAAAGGAATCTGTCCTGGCAAGCATGTTTGTAATTATGCTCTCATCTCTGGAGGCTATCTGGACATCATCAGCATAGCCCTGTACTGGGTTGGGGGAGATGGCATGAGGGGGGGCACACTGACACATCCACTTTATCCATTGGTTAATGGCAATTATAAAATTAACTGCGCTCCATGGACAGCCAGTCTTAATGCCTATTTGAAGTGGTGTTGGGTGAGTAAACTGTTTTCCACAGATTACTTCAATAAAGGAGTCTCTGTACACATCTTTCACTATGTCGATGAACAGTTGAGGTAGTTGTATTTGCTCTAGTGATCTGATCATGACATTGTGCGATAGAGTCCCAAATGCATCTCTAAAGTCTAAAAAGGCTAAGTGCAATCTGCAGGACTCATGCTTAAAGTCATCAATTCCTGTTTTTAGGCAAAACACATGTTCGTTCATACCTTGCCTGTTGATATATGCCTTTTGCTTGGTGGATAAGATGTCAGCCTCCACCAGCCAAGGGAGGACTCTGGCCAGTATGCATTTCATAAATACCTTGTAGATGGTTGGGAGGAGGGATATGTCCCTCCATGTTGATGGATCTTCAGGAATGTTATCTTTTTTTGGAATACGATGTACTAATGCTCCTTTCCAGGAATCTGGTACTCTTTTATTTTCAAGACAGACATTAAAGGTTGTTGTTAAAATCTGACATGACTGTGTGGATTTAAGGGTCTTGTATGTCACACCATCCTTGCCACTGGCTTTGTTGTTGGGAAGGCCATTTAAAACAGTCTCTACCTCTTCATATGTGAAGTGATTTGTTACAGGAAATTTTTTTGGATTAGGTGGTACGTTCAGGTACCAGGGTGGGGGTGGGAGATCTTCGTTACGCCTTTGATTTAGGCATTTTTTATCGTAGTAAGTCTCTATGATTTTAATGTCATCAGGGCAGGGTGGAGGATCAAGATACTCACTATTATTAAGGATGATTTGAATCGCTTTAGATCTTTTATGCTGCCAAAGATGTGTGAGTTTATTCCTGCTCACCTTCTTGCTCCGCCGGCCATAGGTTGCATATCCTGTCTCCAGGGAGGGCAAGACGGTTGTGGTGTAGCCAGACCATACTCCATAGCGCTGTGGAGATAGGTCTGGCAATGCGAGACTACTGTACAATGTTGAACCAAGGCATTACACTTCCATAACTCAGGAATAATGGCAAAATCTAACATACAGTAACACTAGTGCAAGTGCAGCCCTCTAAATGTAACACTCAAATAAGTAACTAAACGCTATAAGGTAAATCAGGACAAAATGTCATGGGTAAACTAACAATATCTTTTATACAAATAATACAAATTTGAACACCTTAAACAATTATTTGACAAGTTGATTAGTAGAAAAATGAAAATGAAATCTGAAAATGAATCTCCAACTATTTTAGGTTATTGATTATGCATTTGTCATAAGCAAAACTGGCAAACATTTGCTGGCTCCCACTTCCTGAGAAGGAGGATTTCTATGTCATACATGACAATATACAAAATATCTTTCGGTTGTGAACTGTTCGTTGGACAAAAAAAGCAATTAGAAGATGTCACCTTGGGTTGTGGGCAAATGTCATGGAAATTTTTCCCTTAATTTGGCACGATATACACTAAATGATTAATACATTTAGAAAATTATCAGCAGTATGATCAATAATTACATTTTTAGCCTGCTTTTGGAGGGTCAGTGAAAAATACAGGGACATAAACATAAGCAGGAACCCACCAATATGGAGATCTATGTCAGTCTTAGAGCATCCCCATATTTGTAAGTGGATAATTCACCCAGAGCCAGTTCAGGACCTTGGACAGCGACAAGAGAGCAGTGGATGTTATAAGGCCTTGGTAAGTGCTATTATTCATTCCAAGGTTTCCATTCATTCCATTACACAAATTCCAATAATACTGTTTGTGTAACTTATCTGCAAAACAAGAAACATGTATCTGCACTATGACACTGTTTTATTGTAAGCTCAGTAAAGAAAAAGCCCAAAGACGATCCAGCAGATGAATCTAGGCAGGCTTTGCAGATGAGTATCTATCAAGGTTTATTTAGGGCAGAGGTTTGAGTGCCTTTTTTTAACTAAAGTGGATGACTAAGTTGTGACTAAAAGTGACTCTTTTTATAAAACAGTAAAGTTTGAGAGTTTCTTACTTTAACTGTCATGATTGTTTAATCTAAATAGAAAGAATGAGCCCACGATGTGATATCAATTCCATATCTCCCAGTCTCCCATCTCTGTCTTTCCCTTTTTCACACACACACACACACACACATACACACACACACACACACTCTCTCTCACTGCTCTTAAAAGTCTCTCTCTTTCCTTCCTAGTTTCCTTGCTGTTTTTTCCTCCCTACATCCCTCTTTGTCTGTCTGTCTGGTAACCGTAGCAACAGGTAAACAAACAGGGCATAGAAGCATAGGGTTGGTAAAAAGAAAGGAGATAAGAGTGGAGGAGAAAAAAGTAAAAGCTGCAATGTTTGTAAAAAAATAAATAAAAAAACACCCAACAAGGTTAAAATTGACAAAAGATCCACAGATTTAAGAAACATTCTTTCCAAGTTTACAGTCTATTACACTGTCAAAGTAATTGATTTTAATTACCAATGGGACTGCTAAGCAAGTACCCGTTTCTTGATTAGATACCAGGTATCCATTGATATGTGACATAGGTGAGTACTGTAATACATGCCATATTCAAAAGACAAAATGCACAATGGCAGTTTAATGTTTCCTAGAAATGCATGCACATATCTCCAAATAAATGAAGATATGCTAATTTTTAATGTTGGGGAATTTTCAATCGGCTCTTAGCCCAGATTGAACAATATTCCCTTGCTTTTTGCAGGATCCCTGTAAAACATTTATTTCATTCAGTAAATGATAAATGACTTGAAGAAATAGCCCAGCTGGAAGCATTCTTGGTCTGGCCAAAGAGACACCACAGAAGCTGGCAAAAAGCCTTGGTAAAACTGTCAGACACACACACATGCACATGTATGCAGCATACACACACATTTACAAAAATGAGTTTGAAAAAGAGAAACAGGTCCAACGACAAAAGAGCTGTACCTGCACACACCATTTAAGCTGGTTGTGCCATAAATTTAATTTGGACTGCCTTACACTGGGTTCCTTTTAAATTTAAGATTTCATTAATTACAATAATACATATTTCCTTCCAACATGATATCACAGTGCTCTTCTCTTCAATTTACAGAATTTCAGTCTTCCATCTCAACGCATTCTCATGAACGCGTCCATATGATATCGTACGCAAATGCATGCACACCAAAATGTATGATATCCTACGGACTAAGGAGACTGCTGGCTGGTCCATGACGGTGGGTGGTCATGTGACGCCGGCTGTCTACGAGCTCCATGATGCAGAGCGGCAGTTGCTAGTTGTTTAAGCCGCTACAGAGCTCCACGACGCGGGCTACGGACCTCCGTCACAGCTCGGTCGTATCAGCGGCAGTTAGTAGATGTGTTTAGCCAAAGACAGGTGACTTTGAGCCGGGAACAGAGCACCGCGAGCTGCTGCTCGTTTCGTATTACGGTTAAATTTAGTCCACAAAATATAACCCTTTTGCCGCGACGATATTAAATTAGGCACCAAAATGACTAGTTAAGATTAGGGAAAAGGACCTTGGTTGGATTAAAACACTCCTAAGGAACAAGCATTTCTTGGGTGAAAGGCTTTAGTTTTCCCCGGGAAGCGATCGCCGCTCCCTGGCTTTAAAGTCTTGTGTTTTAACACTCACTCAGCCACCTCATTATACAGTGACCATCAATGTAGTGAAGACAGCAAAAACAAAACATGGAATGTTTATGAATTACAGTGCCTAACTTTTTGTAGCTTCCTGAACGAATGGTTAATGAGAACAGGCTGTCCATCTACAAAGTTTTGATTTAAAGCGCCCATATTATGCTCATTTTCAGGTTTATAACTGTATTTTAAGGTTGTACCAGAATAGGTTTACATGGTTTAATTTTTTAAAAACACCATATTTTGTTGTACTGCACAGCTCTCTCTCACTGCTGCAGATCCTCTTTTCACCTGGTTTCTGTTTTAGCTACAGAGTGAGACCTCTTTTCTTCTTCTTCTTCTGTACTATCTTTGATTGCACTCGCACATGCGCAGTAGCTCAGATGTAGATCATGTCACAGCTAGCTAACTCTAGAGACAGTAAAAGAAAGCCTGTTTCTCCAACTTTGGTCAGTTACAAGGCCGGATTAGCTGGGAGACTTCTAAATGAGGGCGCACATGTAAGTAGTTCTTTTGTAGATTATGGTGAACTTGTATGTGTTGTAGCAGTGCTTTGCTATTGAGAACGAGCAGTGCTTTGCTATTGAGAACGAGCGTTAGCTACGAGCTAACAGTTGTGGTTAGCCAGCTCGTTTCGGATTGTGACATCACAAGCCGGGCCGATTTTGAACAGCTCACTAGGAGACTGAAGGCAGGACACATTCAGAAACTGTATCTCACTCAAAACACCATTTTTTTCAAAGTTTGTATGTGTGTGGAAGCACCAGAGACACAAAATAACACCCCAAATCCCAGAAAAAGTGTTTTTTTTCATAATATGGGCACTTTAAGACAAAAGTTGACAAAATATTGGCAGGCAGGACCTATAAACTTGAACTATTTTGCAAATAAAATACACTCACCAAACTCAGTAGCTTTTTCAAAGACGTTGAGGGACACTGTTCTTTAAACTGAACAAACAACGGTTTTTGCTCTTATTATGCTGTCGTACCAAGAATCAAAGTTTAGCATTTCACCGCCTCTCATGCTCACCTTTTGAAAAGTCCTTATTTCTTGCATGTTTTACTCAAACTGGTCCTTAAATATACTTCCAAGTCGTCAGTGTTTTCTACTGAAATTGCCGGAGTTCTTGTTCCCAGTCGTAATGCACTTTGTATCCATAACAAGTGCATGCTTCAGAATTAAAGTTTAATAGAATTTGGGCCACCACTTTTTGAAACTTTCATGTCACTGCTTTCAAGCACAATGAGGCAAATTCAAAGTGATTTCCAACCACTTTTGGTGTCTTTTGTGGACAGGAAGTTCCAACAATGGCACTGAGTCACAACTTCGGTCAAATTGTTTCTGACATACAACTACTGTACAGTACTCAAGTTGGAAGTATGGGCATGTGAATTTTTAATGGTTGTGTAAAAATGGGATTGGGTGGAAGAATGTAAATGGCTCACTTGTGATGGATAAAAGAGAGAAAAGAAGGATGCACAACATTTCTACCACAAAAACACTATAGATCATCCCTCCATCTCCTGCCAGCTAATTATGCCACATTTCCAGCTATCTATTTTTTTGTATTTAATGCCAGAAATGTATTTGTGGGCATAACTCTATGCACGTGGTTAACTTTCTCTTCTTGTCTGATCACCTGTGTCTGTCAGTGTCTCTGGGTCTGTTTGATTCTGTGTCTCAGAGCATGGATCTCAGAGAATGGAATGAAGGTTGCCACTGATATTGCTAATGTGGCACTTTGCCAATCTCATTAGATTAGCATGCACTGGGCAGCCTGCCCGGATAGACACTATGTGTGTGTGTGAGTGTGTGTGTGTGCATGTGCTCGTCAGGGCCAGTGCATGCCACCACTCTGGCTGATGGTTCTAATAATGGTATTGGTGAACGTGAAGGCAATGGAAAGAAAGAGAGAGACATAGAGACAGAGACAGAGAAAGAGAGAGAGGAAAGCTTTTATTTCTAAATGAAAGCTACAACGTGTATGGAGGGGTTAATCTCTTTGAAGTCATGCGTCTGTGTGTGTGTGTGTGTGTGTGTGTGAGTGTCCCCTGATGTGTAGGCTAAAAAGGAAAGTCTTAGTTTGTTGGTAATTAACATGCTGTAATACTTGCTGACATGACGGATAGAAATTGCCTGAAATCAGAACCCGTGTGTGTGTGTGTGTGTGTGTGTGTGTGTGTGTGTGTGTGTGTGTGTGTACGTATCTCCAAGTGTGTTTCACTGGGTGGTTGTGGGTGTGTAAGGCATAGAAGAAGAGAGAGGGAGAGGATAAAAGGTGACTGACTGTGTAATTGGTGGTTTGACATTAGCTATCTGCATGACTACTATATCCACAGAGGTGATACAGAGAGGGAGGAGAGGAAGATGAGAGGAAGATGTAAAAAGATGTGTAAAGTAAGTGTGTGTGTGTGTGTGTGTGTGTGTGTGTGTGTATGTGTATGTTTGTGAGAGAGAAAGGATAAAGATGTATTTCCTAGAATAGAATGTATGTTGAATTCTACTTAAAAAATATGGCTACAGACTAACTCAGTCAACTAAAAGCTAACCAAATCAAAAATGAATCCAAATTATTTTCACCTTTCAACTATATATCACCGGCTAATTTTGCGCGTCACACAGAAGTTTGGGTGATTATAATTTCCTCCTTTTTTATTTCTGAGTGGTTACACTACAACCTAGAAAAAAAACATATTTTAACTATTTTTAGTCATGCTGTGGGAAAAAGTATCATTTTCAGAGTCAGTATGGTTGATGTTCACAGAGCCTGCGGCCCTTTAATTAACCTAACAATGGCAAAGAATGTGAGCTGTGACATCAAAGGAGAGTAAAGGTTAGTAAGTCTGCCTACTGATGAGCACAGGGAGTATTTTAGTGAGTAAGTATGAACATTTAACCCCTCCCTTCCTCCCATCCTTTCATTCATCCATTTATCCATCCAGCCATTTGTCAATGCTCCCTTTATGTGCACAGCCATCATTTTCCCCTTCATCTCTTTATTGAATCCATCCATCCATCCATCCATCCATCCATCCATCCATCCATCCATCCATCCATCCATCCATCCATCCATCCATCCATCCATCCATCCATCCATCCATCCATCCATCCATCCATCCATCCATCCATCCATCCATCCATCCATCCATCCATCCATCCATCCATCCATCCATCCATCCATCCATCCATCCATCCATCCATCCATCCATCCATCCATCCATCCATCCATCCATCCTGGAGGCAGATGCACTCATTTAAATCATTTGAAGCCAAGTGGAGGATTTGGACAGAGGCCGAGTGTAGTGTAATGACTGTAATGGCATATGGGAGGGGATGATGGGATAATAGATTGTTTAATTAACCAATTAGCTTAATTTACTTAATTAAGTCAGAAAACACACCTGTGTGGAAACACCTGCTTTGAGTGCATCCTGCTGCCGATATGGTGCTTGCTCAGATGGAAAAGCCTCTGAAAGAGCATTTCAGGGAATCAAACTGATAAGATTTGGCTGAGTAAAATTCAATATTTCTCATTTAGAATGTGCTAATTCCTGTAAACTGATAAGATAACATATGGACAATGAATAATCTGTATCTAACCACAAAGTACATAATCCTGTTATATCTAATTTTACTCTAAAACTACCCTATTGTAGCAGACAAAAAGTTTTCAGAGCTAGAAAAAAAGAGCAAACTTTAAAGAAATTGACAGATTTTACTTACTATATCCACAAATTACTAGCCTTTGGCTAATAGCAGTTTCCAGCTGTTTATTTGATACCTAAATGCCTCTCTGAAACCACTATAGTCAGAACAATTAAAAGCAGCATTTAGACACACTAAAACTCCCCATTAAAACAAAAACTAATGAAATTACATTACATATAACATTCAGGCAAGAGTATGTGTCACTAAACGCCTTCACTGAAATAAATGCTAATGAAATTCTCTGAAACAACATTAAAATCATTAAACACTTAAACTTTCCATTGATGCCAATATTAATTAAATAAGTCCAAAAACAGCATTTAGATAATGAGATACTTAAACTTCTCATTTTAAACACCACTACTGAAAGAAAATGCATCAATGTTTGCACCTTGTGATACTGAAAATGCTGCAACTCTATGTTTGTAAGTCAATAAAGCTACTAAGGTACACACACACACACACACACACACACACACACACACACACACACACACACACACACACACACACGCGCAGGTGAGCTCATACACAATGTCAGAACAATCAAGCATGGGAATTAAACACAAACCAGGATACATGAGTGCTACACTGTATGTAGTAAGGTATAGGTTTCTTAGTAGTAGCCTAAATATATTGAACTTTTATAATGTGCATAACTGGATGGACTTCATGAATATGTATGTACCTGTATATGGAGACATCCACTGTGAAGCACCTTCTGGTATTTAGGATCATCTTGGTTTTATTAAGACCATTTAAAATTATTTGTGTATTTATCTTATTTATGCTGATAGCAGGTCAAACACAGATTATGCAACATCAAGTTAAGATTATTCAATTGCAGCTACAATCAATCACTTGGTGGCAGAGGAAACCAGTTGTGAACACAATGTTGGCATATCACCTCTCAAGTTCATAAGGTGAACTAACGTAACTAACAATTGCTAATTTACACATCCAGCACTTAGGGAGTAACATTTTCATTCATTTGAAGTTTTTTTTCTAGCTGGGGAAATCAGGTTTCCCTATTCCTCTACTCCAATTACAAATTTCTGTGCATATAAATATTTGAGGATGGAGCTTTCCTTTAAATGATCATAAATGTCTGGAGGTTGGTGTAATCCCGGCTAACTAATATATTTAATATGTGGAGTTGAGTTCTTGTAATTACAAATGTCACTGGAATTATATGAAACAGTACAACCTTACACTTACACACACGCAAACACACACACACACAATGTGGCAGAATTATGACTTTGTGCTAACGACCGTCTATTTAAATACAGTAATATAATTATATGAAAAATTAGGATTCCCATGACCAGTTTTAATAGGATATCCTGATTCAAACATATCTACTGCACAGGATAATTTAACCTATGCAGTTTATTACACATCTACACTGTTGCTGATTTGCCTTCCCTTCTTCTATGTTCTGCAGGCATCATACAGTCATGGCTAGCCTGCAGCAGTCCACACACACACACACACACACACACACACACACACACACACACACACACACACACACAAAAAAATGCAGACGCTTTCATTCTCGCAAACACAGATATATACACACGCACATTGCCTGCAGTGGAGCAGTGTGGCACACATGAAAACGGCTTCAATTGACTGGAAGTAAGATTTCGACTACTCTGGAGGGATAAGAGAAAGAAAGAGAGGGAAAGAGAGAGACAACGAGGAAGAGAGAGCATGCAGGGCCATGGAAAAGACATTTTACAAGTATACACACACTCATGCTCACACAGGCAGGCATGCCGAGACACTTAACACCCAGACACAAACACCACTGCTTTGCTTTGAACACTGTGCCCATCACAGATAGCTACTGAGATAGAAAAGGGCGCCGCTGCTATGATGAGAGTAGCACAAAGAGAGAGCAAGAGACAGAGTGACAGTAAGAGATAAAGACTCTACTTCTGCATCTTAAAAGTCAGTATGTTGCAACGCAGCTGCCAACATTTCCTTAGCACCCAGGTATCTCTTACTTCTTCTGACCTTAATTTCACATTTTTTTGAAAGTGTTACTTATCCCAAGAAGGGTTTCACTCAACATGCGTTGCCTTACATAGCAAATCTCTGCTTCGTTTTGATATGGCTAAACATATTCAGACCTGGGGGCTGCCCGGTACAACCACAGTTTTCTTTGCTTGTAATAAGAGTGCCTTCCAAACTTTTACCAGAGCGTTTGGTGGTTAAGCACTCCGCCTACGGGCAAATTGAAGCTAGCTGTTAAGGGAGGGGAGTCTGTTTCAGTACTTACCGTGACCACATTTTCACGCCTTCCTTGAGAATTCACAAGCATTTTCCCACTGCCTGTTCCAACCACTCAATACTCACTCACTCACTCACTCACTCACTCACTCACTCACATTGATGTCAAATCAAGGTTTACATATATTGCATTATGTTGAGGCTATCAAGAATTGGATGGAGCTGATGTTTTGCCTTTTAAGCTAGGATTTTAATTGACCTCAGGATATGAAAAAGCTTGTGACAGATATTATGTTTCATTAATGATTACATTCAAAGTCAGGTGACGCATGTAGAAAAGTGGCAGTGATCTTGAGGGCCTGTGACTGCAAGATTACTCACCCTTAACCGGGCAACAACATCTGTACAAAATGTCGTTCAGTCTGCTGTTACAGAAGCTTCTCTTCACTTTCATTCAAGCTTGTTAAAACAAACAGAAACAAATGCATATATCCCAGACTTTTTTCCCCTTCATATTACTTTTTCAGGCTGTAAAATTAGCACTAAGACCTGGATGGGAAGGAGGTGATCACAGGAAGAACTTCATGCCTTTATCAGATTGTGAGTATGCAGATGTGAGATGACCAATCTGAGGATGTTACTGGAAGGAGGAGAAAGAGCAAGAAGAGACAAAGATGAAGTAGATTATTTCAATGTGTGTGCATGTGATTTCATTTACAGATTGTGTAGACTGAAAGACTTATATTTTCTTTGAAAAATGATCTACCATCTGATATAAGCTGCCTCAAAGACATCTAAGTATGTGCTTGTGTGTGCAATTATGTACCGTCCATGCACAGTTATTGTGTTAATGCGCATCTGTGTATGTGTGTAAGGGCCGTGGCCAATCTGTTTCAGTGGAAAAACAAACACAGTTGAAATGTAGATAAAAAGAGCAAGCATGAAAAAAGATGATCATTCTATGTTGTTACACCCACCCACGTTTGTTTTTATATTCTATTTTATATAAATAGACACACACATATGCTAAACACACAATGCACATGCTAATCTTTGTTATCTGATTTTGTCTTTGTATTATTTCCTGAGAATTTACATACACACAGAGACATGCAGGAAACAATGTACACATGCATCTTTTGTACATGAAGGAAAACACATACACACACATGCCTCCACCCTTCAGCACTATCCCTTGTAACAAGTCAAAACAATGTGGCAGAGCTGACAGCTCACATTAAACCAGCAGGCTTTAAAAAGACCAAGTGTGTGTGCATGTGTGTATGTGTGTTTAATGTGAGTCATCCTTACAGATAAATGTCAGGGGTTAGTGTGAAGTCAACGTCTGAAGAGTTGCCCCAAAGCTTACAGATCTTTTCAGCAATGTTTTTTGATCTCATGTCATAACCCAGAAAAAATAAAAAAAAAAAGAGAGAGAGAGAGAGAGAGAGAGAGAGAGATTCACCACAATGTATGAATTCAAATGTTTAAATGTTGAGTGAGAAGTTAGAATTCGTGGATCAGGTGTTGTGGCTGGTGTGAGAATTTATAACATGCATTTACTGAATAAATGACCAATTCATTTTTTAGGTTGGGGGGAGAAAAAAGCTTGCTGGAAGGAGAGTTTCAGTCCAGAATAATTCAATGCCCCCGTCCTGACTGTTTAGCTTTGTTTGTGTGAGGTGGAACGATTTAAAACAAAAGCCTCTTAGGAAGACTAAAAGTATGTGCCCTAATATAATGGCCATGGTAATAAAGTGAAATTGAATCTTAAGGTCAGCCATTCTGTTGAAAACTTTCAAGTCTTCCTCGAGTATGAAGTGGCTTTTATGAATTGGTAAGAGAATAAATTGGCTTACTTTCAACGTCTTCTCTAGACATTTTTTTCTTACATCTCTTTAATGTTTAATCCAAACATGAATGTGTTATGAAAGGTGATACTTCATTGAGTTGCAGTAAGTAGGATGATAACATCGGTTGGATTACACTCTACACAGTCTATACCTGCAGGTTCTTATGCATTGTAAGGGCCAGTACAACAAATACAACCGCACAGGCACACACAGGAAAGAACACTTCCATTCTCTGATGTTATGGGGTGCGGGGGGGGAGGGAAGTGAGACCGACACGTGAGTAAGTTGATTAAACAGCATCCAGCTGTGATGAAAGTTGAACCCTGCTGTTGTTTAAATAACCAAAAAGGAACACTTTGAAGACCGCATGCACGCACGCACATGCACGCACACATGCATGCACGCACGCATGCACACACACACACACACACACACACACACACACACACACAGACACAGACACACACACATTCTGATGCATCCACATTAATTGATGAACACACTTGTTTTTTCCTGTTACGCCATCATGGGAGATACCATAGCGAAAACATAAGACTAAGGTAAAAGAAAACATGACTGTGTCTCAGTTTTTGGTGTGTTATTTAGTGTCTTATAAGCTGTGTTTTACCTAGTCTTCCACTGTGGAAATAAGTATCTGACCTTTCTACGTGTGCTTGTTAAATAGTTCATCTTGCTATGTGGCTCTTCCCTGTTTATCTACTTTTATTTAAATTTTCAAACAAAGCTAATCTTATCCAGGCAAGAAAAAAGGGAAATGTCAAATGCCGGGGGGTTCTTAAACTATTTGTTAATTTGAAGCACAACTTGACAAGTAGTCACCCACCATCAACTGACGCCGCTTGTTGACGATTGGCTGGAATAGTGTTTTGTGGCTCGTGCACTCTTTTCTCTTTGTTTTCCATTTACACAGTCAGAGCTGTGTATTCGCTGAATTTAACAAAAAGTGTATTGGATTGACATCACTTACTATACCTTTAATGCTTTTCTTTACACTGGCTTCCACTTAGTTATTGAACTGATTTCTGATATAAGCTGCTTTATAGTCGAGAATATAAACCGTACAGTAAAGCTGCATTTAACTACTGAATGGAAGCAACTTTCTGATGATATTAAATGCATCCCATAATGATCTGGTTTCAAATCAAATTGAAAAGTTATCTTGTTTCCCTGTGCTTTTAAGTAATAGAAGTAATGAAAATGTATTACTGCACTGAAACTGTATTTCCTGTTATCTTATCTGTATGTATTTTATTTATCTTATTTTCCTCATTGTAATGCTCAATGCATTTCCTTGCTTTATTGTATGTAATCCCTATTAAGTTGCCTTGTGTTCTGTGTTTAAAAGTTGCTTAACAAATAAATCTGCCTTGCACTGTCTCACAGCAAACATTTTAGATTGTTTTGGTTGAATAAAGTGTCCAACTTTTACCCGTGTCTAAAACACAACAGGCTGAAATCTAAAAGTCAGGTTTTCTCTTGAATATACATTAAATTGACTGAGGAGAAACGTGTTTATTTTTGTCTCTATTTATCCACTAAATGAGTTACCAATTAATGACGAATGTAAAGCCTACTTTGTAATTGAAGCATGTGGAAATGATGGACTGATCTTGTGATGTAAGAGGTGACTCTACAGCCAAGTTGAATTACTTTTCCTTGCATTCCCTCTCTTAATGCTTGTAAATCAAATCCTTTTCAATCTAAGACTCAAACTCTTCAGGAACATATGGACATATACCTGTAATGTCAAATTACATTTGGAACACTTACAGTTAAGATTAGCTGACGTGCTATCTGTATTATTGTAAATCTCCAGATTATACCAGATCGACTGACATTTCCCAGTCTTGTTCGTTAGTCGGTTACTTAACCTCAGTGAAATGTAGTCAAAACTTCTCTTGTCTGCACTCTGAGAATCCCTTGAGATCTTGTGACATTTTCCCAACTAATTTAGCATTTTAAAACTGTCAGCATTATGGAAAATACTGTGCATTGTTTTAAATCAGTATGACTGCCAACTGTACCTCATATAATCTCTTCATCCCGTACTTCCTGTCGCTTCCTGCCACTTTCTCTTCCGTCAACACATTCTCACCCCTTTGCATCGAAAAGCAATGATTGGTCAGGTGCCTTTGGAGTTTGTTACTGATGCATAAATTCTCCTTTAGCGTCTAGCCCTTTGGTGTCATATTTAGACCCGCTTGGTCAGGACTCTTGGCGTCACTTTATGACGCTCTGGGTCGGGACGTATGTTTAACTGACATGCGGCACAAGAACTGGACAGTTAGGTTTAGGAATAGATTATGGGTGAGGTTACAAAATGTACGTTTAAGTGACACGTGGGACAAGAACAGTACACAAACACCAGTCTCCTCGGTCAAAGTCCTGTGTTGTTTGACCCATCCACCGCCCCAAAAAAACCTCCTTACGCGGATTTTGGTCATCTTACAACACCGTGGTTGAGCTGTTGCTATGCCCGGTGATTTTTGCGTCAGTATCTGACGCTGAGAGACAAAGACCAAGCATCAGTATTTCACGAGTTGGTAGTGAGAACGAATTTGCCTCTGCTATCTCTCACCTCTTCCAGTTTCTCTCTGCTATCCATTTCTCCTTATTCCTGTCCCCGCCTTCCTTCAACTCTTCCCCCTCCTTCCCTTTTTCTTCCACCCATTTCCTCTCTTTCTTTTCCATGAATAGTAATGTTGTCTTCTACGGTTTTTAAGTTGTATTAAAAGCTTAATTAGGAAGGGAGGGAGGACGATAGGAGAGGAATGTCGGCCCCTATAGCTTTAGCAAGGGTATTAAAAGCTCAGTGCTCAGCCACATGCTGATCCCAAAGAGATATGCCTTAAAAGGCTATACACACATTTGTGCGCACACACACACACACACACACACACACACACACACACTGATGACAGACTTGCACACTAACACGCAGACACATACTTCCGTGCGCACACTTGCACACACAGAGTATATCGATCAAGGACATTGTTATCTGATGGCCAAAGCGACCGGTGCTCCCCTAAGTCATCAAGAAAGATGGGGCAGAGAAAGATGGAAACCAATGAACAGAGGAAAGGACAGAGGGGACAAAAGAAAGGGGCTCACATACATACTGAGAGATGATCTAAATAGGGGAAGAGACTAAAATGGAGGCATATGGAAAACAAGCAGGTGGGGGTTACAAGCCTGATTGTCAGCTGGGAAAAAGAGGTACAAGGCAGGCATGGGAAAAGGGGAGAGAGATGAAGGAAGGTAAAGCAAGCATGAAAGAAAGAGACCATTCTTCCAGGCAGGTTGACATCTCAAGGGTTTGTCTGCTGTCAATCAGGACTTAACTCTGTGACTGATTGTGAAGGACTTAAAAAATCCAAATTGCTTTGAGATTGACGACTAAGACGTAGCGGGAATTGGTGCTGTAAGAAACTTTGAAGGGTACGGAAATGTTTGCAGAGAGAGGTACAGATGTCCACCCTTGGGAAATACCAAGTAAAAAAAGATTGTCTTCTTCTGTTGGCCCGTGA
Organism: Perca flavescens; assembly: GCF_004354835.1. Lineage (NCBI taxonomy): Eukaryota > Metazoa > Chordata > Actinopteri > Perciformes > Percidae > Perca > Perca flavescens. The sequence goes on along the minus strand of NC_041344.1, from coordinate 16,091,904 downwards.
GGAGCTAGAATGAGGAAGGTTCTTTTACCACAGAGCTGGTTAAAAAGAAGGTTAGTGAGTTCACTTTTTTCCAGCCAGTCGGGCAGTGAAACTGACTGCCATCCTCTGAAAGACTTGACTTCTTTGGATGCCCATACACAGCTAGGTTATTGCTAGCTGCTGCCACAGGGGAGTAATGCTCTTGTTCATAATGTACATCTTGTGACTGACTTCCAGGCTAAGCTGCTCAACCATGCGGCCACAGCCAAATGCTGTAACTCAGGTGGCTACCAGGCCTAAAGAAAAAGATTGTGCACGTCGTATTGGCCTCAAAGTTGTGCCAGATTCCTGATGATATGAGAGGTTGTAGTTTGTGACCTACCAATATATTTATGTGTGAATACAAAGTGTCAATTTGGCAATGGCTTAAGCACGGCATTAACTGATATTTTGGCCATTTTGGGAGCAGCAGAAACAAGCTGTTAACATAACACTGACATTACAGTAACATTTGTAACCAGCAGATCACAGACCAACATTATTTGAAGTCATGTTTCTAGCCACCCAGTAAATAGTCTGTGAATCACTCTCCTTATAGCTCTGATTTGATCTCTACCAACTCCTGAAGCAATATCTGAATCTTTAGCTGCTAAAGCATTTCGCTAACTTTGTCTGTCTGCCTGTTTGGTGCTGGACAGGTAGTGTACAGTTGGTATTTAGAACATCTTTCCTGAAAACAGCTACCAGCTAATGCTGAAAACACCGCTGATGAGAGCAGTGAGAGTGAAACATTATATTGCGCCTAGAAAACCGAAACAATGAGCTGAAAGACAATGAAACGCAAAATACATGTGAGGGAGAGCTGGGTAATGATTCTCTGTGGGTTCATCACTGTGAGCGAGCCCTTTGACATCAAAGTCAGGTGGTGCATTGTTATCACAAAAATATTGATTGTTGCTACTTTAAAGCCTTAAGGTTGCTTGTCTAAATTCTCACTGTGAGCTGTTGTGTTTCTGGAAAGAACAGTAGAAGTTTAACACAAGTCACCAAATCTGGTTTAGTGTGTCTACTCCGCCAGTTCAGCATGTAAACGTGGATAGTAAACACAGAAGAGTTGCCAGTAAATTTTGTGACCTGCATTATATGCAGATTTTCCATTCAAGAATTGATATGGTGCTTATGAAAGGAGATTGATGTGACTTACATGTGATTTCGTGCTAATTAAGCTTTAATTAGGCTGCATATTTTAATTTAAAAATCATTCCCATCGGTACAAACTAAATAGTGTTGTGTAAACCCTCTTGCCAAAATGGGAGCATGTCTTTATTAACCAGTCACTTTAAATATGTTACATGGAGCATTTCTCTTATCATCCACCTGCCCCTCCCTCTCTTTCTCTCTCTTTTCTTTTTTCTATCTCTCAATTGTATATTAATTTGATTTAATCTTCTATTTAATTCAAGAACTCCCTCTGGAGCCTCCTTTTCTTTGATCGTCTCCTGGCTTTCCCCTCCCTGTCTTCTTAACTGTCCCCCTCCCCCTTCGATCCATCCTTTTCAGGTTTTCAACCTCTTTTCAATCTCATCTTCCTTTCAATCTCTCTCCCCCTCTCTCTTGCATTTCAAAGAGAGAGAGAGAGAGAAGAGGAAGAAAGGGGGAAAGGGTGGATAAAGTAAAGAGATGCTGAGAGAATTGAATTGAAAAGCTTTATGAAGTGAGTAACAAAGGGATTGGGAGATGAACAAACAAAAGAAGATGAAGGAAGACATTGACAGAAAGGAGAAAGGTTGAAAAATAAGAGAAGTGTATTTAGGGCCAAACAGATGAGGTGGGGGGTAAGTGAAGAGGGAGATGGTGGGAGGAGAGAAAAGGACTGAGCACAGGGGGAGGGAGAAACAAGAAGTTAATAAGATGGAGAAGAGAGAAAGGGGAGAAGAGAGCAGCTTTCGCAGATTGCTGATATTTCTCTGGGTTACATCATTCCCCCCCTCCCCGTCAGCATACTGGTGAATGTGCATTAGCCCCTTCCCTTGGGAAAACAAATAAGTCTCAGAGGAACCCAATTTTGAACCGCATTGCAAAGACATGTTAACATAACATGTTGTGATTTTATGTTACAATCAAAGTCATCAAAGTTTATTTCAAAATATATACCTTTTTCCCATGAAACTGGAAATGTGTTAGAGGCAGTGGTGGTTTGTGTACCATGCATTCAAATAATTTATCCTCCTTCACGCTCAGTTATAATACATGCCAGTGTGCAAATATCTTTTTTCCAGGAAAATGTGAAAGAAGAGTGAAGGGTGAAGGGAATCCCAACACACTAGGTATATAGCCAAAAATATGTGCATCTGTTCATCGTAGAGCTAGACCGATATCTGCCAATATTAGCTTTTGCAGATGTATTGGTATTGATATACAGTATACTGTATGTCTACAGTATATGTACGTATATTAATAAAGAGAAATTAAAGTACAGAAGTGCCAAAGATTTGTTTCAGGTCTTTAAAAAACAGTGGGAAAAAGTTTTTTTTTTAATGAATGGTAAATATAGGCCTATTATGGAGCCCCGGAAGGGTCACGGCGAGATTTTTTCAGTAGACTACTTTTGCGTTCCCTCGCAATATGTTTTGCATTACCTCGCAAAACTTTTCTTCTTCCATTCCTTCTGAACCATGTGTCTATTTCCACTCAGCTGCCCAGCGCAATGAATCAGCTTGTTGCATTTTACTTTTAGCTGGGAATTATGCTGATATACAGTACTGCTCAATGGGCACATTTGTATCTCAAATAGGGTATAATCAAAAGCCTATTTCTTAAATGTATAAAAAAAGAGAATGTGCGATGTCAGAGGTTCGCATGATGTGGCGATGAACAAACACTGAATAATCAGAGAATCTACAGCTCCCTAGTGTTACAAAGAGAGAACGTTAGTTCAGGGTAAAAAACGTGAAAATACAGCCTGCACTGTGGTTACAATCAACTATGGCTACAACCCTTCCTGTTGCCTATATGTTCCTTTTCCTTTTTCTGATGTAATTAAACCGTTTTTCACATCTTATTCTCATTTCATTCATTTAAGAAATAGTTATTGATTAGAGAACAGATATGAATGTGAACTGCTCAATGGGCTGAGCAGTATATCAGCATTCCCAGCTCAAAGTAAAATTCAACGAGCTGATCCATATTGTGGCGTTGCGCTGGGCAGCTATGTGGAAATAGACCCATTACTCGGGAATGGAAGAAGAAATGTTTTGCGAGGCAATGCAAAATATTGCGAGAAAATGCAAAACTTATTGCGTGGGAAAGCAAACATATTGCGAGAAAAGGCAAAACAGGTAACGAGGTAACGCATTAGTAGTCCCCTGAAAAAATATCGCCATGACCCTTCCGGGGCTCCGTAGCATATAGCTAGAACCAGCAGCTGGTTAGTTTAGCTTAGCTTAGTTTAGCACAGAGTCTGGAAACAGAGGCAAGTTTGACTCTATCCAAAAGTTATAAAATCAACCTGCCAGCTACTTTAAAACTGAATCTGTACAAAGACAGCAGTGCTGGTAAGCAGACTTTACCTTTGGACAGAGCCAAGCTAGCTGTTGTCTTAACGCGAAGCTAAGCAAACCTCTTCATGGTCATATTTACTATACAGAAATGAGCATATTTCCCAAAATGTCAAAACTATTTCCCTAATGCCCCTAGTTTTGTTATGACATGAACAAATACTAAATGGGTGCAATATCCGGGTGCCCACATACATTTGGTCATGTATCGCAGGTCTTTAGGTTTACAGCTCTCCTTACGCCATTATCGCTGCTCTTTCCCTGCCTCCATAAATACTCCTCTTTTACTCACATTATGGTTGGCTTTTACTATCATGTTTGCTTATTCTCCTAAGTAAGTGTCAGCCATAAGCTCAGTGAAATTCAGTAGCTTTCTCTGAAGGCTCATTACAAGCCAACCACAATCACTGGATCCATAATCTAATGTTGAGGCCAAATGACACCCCTGATGATTGGATAATGACCCATACATTTAATTAAGACTCACTGATTGGCTGCTTTTTCATCCTTCAAGTCAAAGGTAACCTATGTGAAATTTCCCCTTTTTGAAAATAAATGAATTATAAAAAAAAAACCATCAGCACAGCATTCAACAGGCTCACTTGGAGCCTCAGTACTAATTTTACTTTTCCATCAACAGTTTCCATTACATTCCCTTTCTCAAAAGCCTTTTCTGCGTTTGATGTGTCTGCTGGAGGGGATTTCTTGAGATATGGTGGGAAATTGAGCACAACAACCTCCCAGACTGGGCCAAGTAAACCAGGAAGCAGATCATTTGATTAATGTAATTTGAATTCTTTCAATTACTTTTGCGCCACTAGGGTGCTGGATGCCAGTAAGTGATTCTAAAGGAGCAGCAATGACAGCTGGAATAGAGGGGGTACACTTTCTTCATAATTAGGATTACAACCAAACGGACACACAACCACTCATGGGCACACACATGGCATTTTTACAGTTTTCTGCACACAGATTTTTACTGTTATTGCCTTGATTGCAGTGTATTGTATTCCCCCTTCTACTTTTACTGCAAGAACTAGGGCATCCTCCCTCTCTCTCTCTCACTTGCACACATACGTTAGCCTCAAGCTGAAAACAAAATACACCTGGTGAGAGAGACACACGCATGCGGTTTAAAGAGACAAAAAGGAAGTGAAAGGGGGGGAAAATAAAGAGAGGGGGGTTGATAGCTGCCTGGGATTTGAGGACAGAGAGAGGAGAGTAAAACAGAAGGTCCCACAAACGACACACACACAAACACACACACACGCGTTGTGGTGCTCAAACACATTAGCCTGAAGCTCAACACAACTACACCTGGTATAGGAGACGCAGAGTGATGCAGAGAGAGCAATAGATGTGAGCTTGCCTGTGAATTGAGGCCATGCAGAGGGAGACAGAGGTAAAGACAGCAAGAGGGAGGACGAGTTAGGAAGCACTGATGGTGTGAGTTGGGTAGGAAACAGCTTCCCAGCATTGAGAAGAGAGAGAAAGAAAGGAGAAGGTAAATGCGGTAAAGGTTGCTCAAAGAAAGAAGGTACATTTCTAAAAATGTGAGCTGAATTGGAGAACGATTTTCACAACAATAAATGCTTCATGAAGGCAAAGTAAGAGATGGTCTTGATAAATATAGTGTAGAATAATAATCATGACAAAGTATTAAAAGACATATTCTTACTGCAAACCAGGTCTACTTATGGGTACAAAAAAAGTAACCTAACCTATTGGAAAACAAAGCATACAAACATCCTCTTACACACCCAAAAATGTTCTGTGTGCCGTTGCATTGACGAGAGCGGGATCAAAGTTATGCGCATAAATGTCAGAGGCGTGAGAAAGCAGAGTGTTAAAAAAATGAACGCATATACAGTATACTTGAATGCAGTATTGAAGGTGTGTCAGCAAACTGCAAAATAAGGAGAAGAAAAAAAAATAGCATCTTGTGTAACAAAAACAGTCATGCGGCTAAAAACAACTTAAAATGCAGACTTGGATAAGACAACCACTTCAGTGCCAGCTATTTAAATTCACTGTATACTTAAATGATTTTACTGAGGAGCATCTGTGTGTGTGATGTTTGTGTGCGCATATGTGTGAAAACGAACATACAGTACATGTAAATGTGTGTTTGTGCATGTGTGGGGCCCCAGCAGCACCTTGTACCATAAGCATGTTTTCTCCCCTTCTATCCCACTGACATTCACATTTGATTCTTTCCCTAAAGCCTTCTCCCTTTAGCACAAACACAGCATTCTTCTTTTTTTCTCTTCTCCTTTCCTCAGACATGAAAACAAATTTAGCACTTCCAACTAAATTCCAATAGACTCTGCAAATGGTAAAGCTTCTGATGAACACAGAGCTGTTATCATCAATCCTTTTGTCTATAGCTACTGGGTTGATTTCCTGTGTGGAAGCTGTATTGAGCCGCTTGAGTCTTCTAGCAGGAGGCATGTGGCAAGCTCTCTGTCTTCTCTCTTTGCTCCTTTCAAAAAACATGTTAACAGCACAGTGATGTGTTTTTTTCTATCCCTGAAGATTACTATTAATGTTTAAATGTGCAAATTAAAGCACTTCGTTTCGCTTCCTCATTTTCTTCCTCTGTCTCGTGAGTATACTGTACTATGCTCTCGTTTCCCCATCCCTTCCTCTTCTCTCTCTCTCTTGAGTATACTGTACTGTGCTCTCCGCCTGTCTTTCTCTCACTCTTCCTCTCCGGAGTATACCCTGCTTGGTTCTCTCATCACCATATTTCTCTTATTTCATAAGAATCCTATGCTCTGTTTCTCCTTCCATTGTGTCTGTCATGCCAACATTGACTCCATATCGTTATATATCCGATGTACGAATCACATTAACCTATTTCCTCTTATTCCTCTCTCGCATTTAAAAATGCTTGAGAGGCACTTTTTTCTAAATGTGATAATATTGCAAATGAAGGTTCAAAGTGCTTTCAGAAGTAAAACAGTAAATTTAAGCAAAAACAAAAGATCGATGCAACCAAACATTTACCGAGATTTTGCTTTGTCGATCTACAGTATGTTCTTGCTAAGTTAAGCCACAGGAAATGCTAATTGGAGTGCACGTGTCAAGGAAAACAAAAGGGAAAGGATGAGGAGAGGGAAAGTGTGTGTATGTGTGTGTGTGTGTGCAAATGGGTTGAGCAAAAATAAGTGCATGAGGTAAGCAAGATCGACTCGCAAACTCTTTCTTTCTCGATGTTGCTCACACACACATACCTACCTACACTCAGAAACACACAAACACGCAAAGTTACACAAATAATGAGAGAGGGAGCAGCTTTTTACCTTGAAGACGCAAAGAGGGGGGAAGAGAGAGAGAGAGAGAGAGAGAGAGAGAGAGAGAGAGAGAGAGAGAGAGAGAGAGAGAGAGAGAGAGAGAGAAATGGCAATGGACCAGAACAGACAGAGCTATATGAATATTTCTCTTCCATTTTTTTTTCTACTTTTATCTCGACTGCAGTTTTCTGAGACTCCAAAAGAAAAACTCACAAACATCAGGATACGGACATCAATACTTTGCACACACAACGACACACATACAAAAAGACTATTTCAAATACACATTTCTTCCTAGAGTTAATAAAATGGAATATTCTTTGGTAATCCTCTTAATTTAGGATGCAATTCTACACAAGAAATAGAAGATTTGAAACATTTGTTCATAAAGTGAACTTATCACAATAAAGGAATAATTTTGCTTATGACAAAAACATGAAAAAGGGACTAAAATGACACTAAGGAATCACACAAATAGGAGCATTCATTCATTTTCAATGTATTAGCAGTGTCTCTATACATTGAAATTTTTTATCAAAACTGTTTCAAATATATTATAACCACGATAAATGTGAAGCAGGGCTTAATGAAAAACTGATGCAACTTTCTAGGTGAAGTAAGACAGAGGACAAACATGTTAACTTAATATGTGGCCTTGTTTCTGAAATGAGATTAATTTAGTCAGAATTTAAGAAAAGCACATTTTGAGCTCTTGCTCAATTTTTTAGAGCAACAAAGTTCATATGAAAGTTCTTAAAGTGCTGAGTCAGTATCATGATCCTATAGCACCAATGAACCACAAAAACACATATACACAGAGAGACAAAAAGAAAATCATACTTACAGAGTCAAAACCACAACCAAAACCTCAACCAGCCGCACACACACGCACTCGCACACACACACACACACACACACACACACACACACACACACACACACACACACACACACACACACACACACACACACACACACACACACACACACACACTAGATGAAAGGAAAACAACTCATCTGGTCAGCACAACTTTGCCCCTCAGGAATGATTTCAATGTGTGTGTGTCTCAGTGTTAGACCCTCGGGTATCAGCTACCCTAGTTTAAGGTGTGATGCACACAAACACACACACACATGCACACACACAAACAGGAAAATGTGTCTTTCCCCCGTCAGAGCTGCAGAGTGTAAGCTTGTCTTGGGATTCAATATTCTCCCATACGCTCCATTTCCTTTAAGATTATAAATTACTTCTACGTGTAGCATAGGTTTATCTTTTTCAAAGATTTATAGATTTATTTTACAAATGTGAATATGTGAAACTTTAAACCACATTGCAGTGGTAAGCAAACCCTCTAGCTGAATCTGAATCAGCATTTATTATCATTCAAGAGACAGGCCAACTCTTTTGGTTTGGCATTAAATACGGTCTGAGCAACGCCTTTAAAACCAGCAAATATACACAAGCTGTACAATAAGTTTGATATTGCCTTTTAACAAAGCAAACATTTGTTCCACGAACACCATAAAAGAATAAAAAATGACTGATCAGATCACTAATTTGAGCAACATCAAAACATGTTTCTTCAAGCCACCTTCTCCAAATTCAATCTGGCTCAGCAGCCAGCTGCTTGTCCCCTTGCTATCTACTGCAGCTGTTTTGGCGGACTGCTAGTATAAACTGCAGCATGCATATTTCACCACATCATGCTGGCAAGATTATAGACATAAGCACAACAAAGCACATGTTGTATTTGCCATCAATGCTAATTTTGCTAGCATCTTGAGAGTCATGCTGGACACTGCACAGCATGGCTGGCATTCTATCACAGCTTGATTGTCATCATAGCCAGTGCAAGACTAAAAAAGCTGTCTGGAGTTTACTGTGCATTGTTAGTCATGCAGTTACATAAAGTCACTACCCAGGTGCTATTTAGGTTTTACTCCAGCTTCATCTATAAAAAAGCACTGTTTTGCATAGAAAGCGAGTGTAGGGCTTTTAAAGATCTCTTTCTTTGTCAGACAGCAGGGTCACCCAGAGAGCAGCAACACTTAAGAATGTGTCAACACCTTGTTCAAGGGAACTTTGGCAGGGATAGTAAGCATTGTAGGTGTTATACCAGCCACATTCCAGTTCACCGCTGGAGTGCATCCTTCAGTCAGTGGTGGATTGACTAAATAACCACCTTTCTGTCTCTTCACCTTAGGCTAAAACTCTGTCTCCAAGGAAAACATACCACAATATATATAGGGTGTATTGTCTGAGTTGAGAACCGGAGTAACCGTAGCAGCAATATACTAAATGCAATTGGCATTTTTAATGAAAAGTAGCTGTAGAGATTTAAAGATCTTTTGGATTAATGATGTAAGGAGGCAGCAACAGGCCAGCAGAGGAGAGAGTCGTGACCAAAAGTAATACATACAAATACACATACCAAAGTACACACAAAAACACCCACGCAAATACACAACCAGGCAGCCATGAGTACAGGCAACCACATCTGCACTAATACGTACTGCCACACGTACACACATAAAGAGACACGTAGACACACACTGTAGTCACAAAAAATATTTTACTTAATGATTTTTATGAGAGAAATGAAGAGGAGTGGAGGTGAGTGGGGTGGTTTTAAGAGATGGAGAGCCAATAAGAGGATCAGTTGAGTCTGGTGGCATATCGGTTTTAAGAGCCAACATAATGAAAAGGTTCAGTTCCCAATTTTGCTAAAGTACCCTTGAGCAATAGTCTCGCTTTGCCAGACCCTCCACCAAAGCTCACTGAAGGAGGGTCTGGCTACTCCACATGGGGATGGGAGGAAAACATGGTCTGGTTTAATGGCATTTCTTTAAAGGAATACGCCACCGTTTGTTGAAATAGGGTTACTCACCGTCTCCTCTATATTTATATAGGTGGGCAAACGCATTTTTGTCTCAGTGCATGCATTGTCTTAGTCCGGCGGCGCCGCCTATCGTCTAGTCTTAATCTGCATTGCAATTTTTACTTGTGAATATGCAGGCGACAAGAAGTAATTAGGTTTTGTTTTTGTTGTTGTTGGGTCACTTTGGGTCACACACAGACAAAAATGCATTTGCCCACCTATATAAATATATATAACAAACGGTGGCGTATTCCTTTAATCCAATCAGAATCGTCATTGGCGGTGCTAAACTCTGCACGGAGCCGCTGCAAAAAAGTTGTGCGAGAGAAAACTCAGATTGGACAGAAAGTCTAGCTAGCTGTCTCAATTTAGCATGCAAAGATCTGAGGAGCAGTCAACAATAGTCCTCCTAAATCCACCAAATTTAAAATTACAACACAAAGAAAGCTAAAGGAAACGGAAAATACATGCACCCGGCGGAATTTCCTGCAGCACCAGAGTAATCCCGGAAGTGGAACGAGAAGGATATAGACTACTTGAGCAATGACACATTTGTTATCGTATGTGCCAACCTACAAGCACAAGGACAAATACTAGTTTAATTTCCATCTGCCGATTGATGATGACGAATGGCTTTCCCCAAATGGGATTTAAAGGAAAATTCTGGTTTAAACTTGGGTCTTGTATTTGTAGTTTTGGCCTTCAATTTATAAGGTTGTATTAACCAAGTAATTGGTAAGATCATTTCAACATAGTCTGACAGAGCAAGAGACGAAAGAAAGAGTGTTCTGACCATCAGAAAGGTTGTAAATAAATTGATTGTTCAACAGGATTACCTAAATCCAATTATTTGGACATGTGGCTGAAATTAGTTTCTTTCGCATGAGATGGTTTGGGCATCTGAATGGGATGCTTCCTGGATTCCTCCTTCTGAAAGCTATAACCCATGAGTGGACCTTAAATACACTGGAGGGATCTATCCAATCGGGCTAGGGAATGCCACGGGTTGCCCCAGGAAGAGCTGGAGTACAATAACAATAACAGGGTTAGCGGTTCAATCCCTGGCTCCTCTTGTCATATGTTGAAATGTCTTTGAACTGAACCCTGATTGCCCCTGATGAGTATGGCAGCTCTGTCTCAATCTGTGTGTGTGTGTGTGTGTGTGTGTGTATGTGTGTGTGTGTGTGTGTGTGTGTGTGTGTGTGTGTGTGTGTGTGTGTGTGTGTGTGTGTGTGTGTGTGTGTGTGAATGAGAGGCAAATTGTAAAGCATATTGCCCGTTAAGGAGAAAGGCACTAAATTACTTAGCCTGCCACCTGGACCTGCATAAACTGCAGAAAATGGATGGATGGACTTTATTTGGAGGTAAAGTGAAAGTGAGCGTAAAAAAAAAATTAAAAAAAATGTAAGTGCACAAAACAGTAAGTACGGTAGATCTAAATTGAACCAGGGAGTATGTCTGTAAACTGATGTTCACAAAGGACAGTTTTTGCAAACAGTTTGCCTCAGTTTTATCTTCCAAATAAATCTGGCTGACCTCAAGGTTTGTTTTCCAACCTGTGTGAGTACCTGACTGATCAAATTTCTTTGCCCAGTCAGAATTCAGATGACCAGACTGATCTCATGAAGTGGCGTATGTATGACACGCCAATTTGTATGCCATTATTGGCATGTTGTCAAGACGCATACTCAGTTTTTAGCATGTTTATCAACGCTGTTTGGTCTCCATTGACTTACATTACCTTGCAATTGCGTGTGAATTTACGCCGTAGCAAGTAGTATGAAACGGCGAAAATCCGCGTATGGAGATTGGTCGGGGTGGCGGATGGGTCAAACACAGGACTCTCACTCAGGAGACCGGGGATCGTGTCCTGCGTGTCACGTTTCCTTTGTGTCACGTTTCCTTCGTGTCCTGTGTGTCACGTTTCTTAAACTCAACCGTCGCTTTCTTCTTTTACTAAATCCAACCCTGTTGTTCTTTTCTTAAACCCAAGCGGTTCTTCTTTTCCTAAACCCAACCCGTCTGCTGTATATGGTGCTCAAAATGCATGCGGATAACAGAAAGTGGCGTGTATGTTTAGGCGATAACACACCACTTGTAGAAAGTGGCGTGTATGTTTACGTCCGCTGTATACAGCGTAGACATACACGCAGATAGCTCAAAATGTGTATGGATAACACGCCACTTGTTGTGGGCGTATATGTTTACGTGAAGTCATGATATCACGTTGAAATGATGGTTAAAAATAAAAACATATGTGTTAAACCCAGTTCTGTCAAGAAAAATGACAAAAACATTTGGCACAAGACATAACCATACACTGTTGGCTTGACTTAAGAGTTTTGCCCCCAAATGCATTTTAAAAAAGTACAATGATCTAAATAAAACAAATATACCAGTACAGCATACAAACCATGAAGAGGACTGGAGGCTTGTGTGTTGTAGCATTGGGTATGGGTAACACTACTCTTCTTCATTAATTAGTCTTGTGAACAAATCCATTTTTTAAGTCAAACTAGCAGTCTGCTAAATGTACTTAAGGGTCCTTAGCTCCTTTCTACCCATAAAGAAAAGCCTGTAGCTGCTGAGCTGAACAGCATAATCCAACAATAATGAATACTCCTAATTAGCTGTGTGTGTGTGTGTGTGTGTGTGTGTGTGTGTGTGTGTGTGTGTGTGTGTGTGTGTGTGTGTGTGTGTGTGATCTGAGCTCGTCAAGAGGCGGGTGGTATGATTCCAGTTGTCGGGGGGTAAGTGAGTGTGAATCAACCCTGCTGACATCAAATACACGCAAATACGCTCACACACACACACACACACACACACACACACACACACACAAAGCTGTACATGCCATTCATTGCACTAGTCATTGTTCTCACTGCCATGAGCCATATTGACTGCAAAAGAGGGAGTCATGCGTGTGTGTGTGTGTGTGTGTGTGTGTGTGTGTGTGTGAAAGCAAGAGAGAGGGAGGGGGAGAGAGAGAGAGAGAGAGAGAGAGAGAGAGAGAGAGAGAGAGAGAGAGAGAGAGAGAGGGTGCCTGGTAGGTTGTAGGGTGACACATTGACAATATTTATGAGTGTTCAGTGTCTGCATGCTGTTGGTGTATATATGCAAAGTTTGTGTGGGGATGACGATACATCAGCGTGTGTCTGTGTGTGAGAAAATTTTGCTGAGTCATCTGGTCCATTTAATTTACTCCATCTCTTCAGGAAACAGCTGCTGTGACATCGCAACCTTGAGTAAACTTTATTGGCTCGCAGGACCATTTAGAGGAGCACCAGAAGCCAACGAGATGTGACAGCTGAATAAACTTCTTGTGTTAAATTTAAACAGGGTCTCTAGAATGATCAGCATGGACACAGCTAGAAATCCTAGTGTTCCCACACACATGCAAAAATATGCCACCTGGCACCCTCATGCAGCAAAGATTAGTGTTATCAGTGCAATTTAGTCCGCAAGGTAAGAACTGATACTGTAGCACTCTATGACTTATGATATCAATTTCAGATAGTAATCTTTGCATGGGTTGAGATAAATAACACAATTTTACTGTTTTGTAAAGGCTAAGATGATCAGTCTGAAATTACAGAAAAAAAGAAAATGTGATATTCTCCTATTTTCTCCATTAGATTGATATTGTATTCACACAGAAAAAAAGGCAGAAAATTAAGTTGGCACCATTTGTCTTCCATTCTGTCTATCTGATTTCCCTGCTGTGTAAGATCATAATGTGATACCGGTATCTTTATCAGTGCACCTCTGTATTCATTTAAAAGAAGACTATGAGAAGATATGATACTTTTACACAGTGCACTACCCGGTATCTTTATCCTTAAAATTTAGTTTTGTATAAGTTTCTTATACTTTTCTCTCTCTCCACTGATGTAAATGCATTTACAGTTTTATTGAAGCAAGATTTAGAACCTCTATTAGGAGCAACTTGTATAAGCCATTTTGCTCTAAATTTAATTAGATCATTTATTTTTGACCTCATATAACAAAAATATAAAATAAGACTTTACTGGGTGCAACGCTACCAAAGTAGTCTAAGACACAACTTTCATTCTCTCTTTCCCAATTTCCTGTCTGTATCTTAACTGCACACTATTGAATAAAGGCAATGATGCCTAAAAAACAAAATGAAGTAATCTGACCGCCTCGCCTGAGTGACCAACTGACTGACAATGACTTCCTTAAAGCCCCACACTCTCACTAACAGCGCCAGGATCAGATTGACAATCACCCATCACAGTTTGTTAGATCAGCAGTTTTGAGATTATCACATCTGGCTGAAGACAACGTGGTCAAGATTCAACTTAGAGCAAATAAATAATTTTTTCATAGTAAAGAATATGCTGTGCTGTCTGAATTGCGGTGAAGAGCACACTTAGGAGCTGCTGTTCGTCTCGCTGCAGGCTTGAGTTGTTCCAGCAATTTTCCCCCACAGATATAATAATCACAATCATTTGAGTCATCTCTGAGGCAAGAGCTTCTGTAAATGGTGGATTTTGCAATTGGAAGATGGAAAAGAAGTGCATGACAATTTTAAAACTTGTCTTCTGCAAGCTCAATTCCACTGAAATGAAGCTGAATAACATTCCACCAATAATTCCCGGGATGGCGTTGCTTACTGTGATATAGGTATTATCATGTGAAACAACAAAATACCTACAATCTGAGCTATGAAAACAATAGTGGGTATCACTGCATTGTTATCATTATTAGTGTTCTGACTGAAAAGCTGTCTGAAGTTGTTGTTGTTGAAGTTGCATACTGATGGCCAGATGTACGTACATTTGCGAATGTAGCGTTATCAGAGACATGGCCAATACTGTGATACTTCATCGGGTAATCAGCGCTTCTCTCCGCCCACTATACCGTGAATTGCGCTGTAGCAAAGCGTTAAGTACTTGTGCTTTGATACGGCTGAGTGCAGACTGCGATATTCCCACTGCTGATGCCATGACTGTTTGAAATTATCCTGATGCCAATATTTGTAATGTAGCGAGGAGTTTAACAACTGCTGGAATGGAATGTGAACGCTGAGTCGGAGATTTGATGTCATTTTTGATTTCTTCCAGTAACTGTAATATTGCATGGCTGCTTAATCTGTAACGCTTAATGATTTCGTGTTCACTCAACTGAAAAAGTGTGATCATCTTGGAAAAAATCCTTTCAGCTCATCTCCTTGGCCTATGGCTTCGTCTTGCTCGGATTACTGCTGCCATTTCACCAGGAGGCATATGCGAGGAAACCCGCTTGCGGCTGGTTTACACCTGCTTTTAAGAGGCTGAGAATTTTCACCGCAAAATAGAGGCGCGCTGTCATGGGCGATTTTTGTACATACCGCAGAATACATAAATAGGCACACTTTACATTTCCCTTCCCATCTCTTTATGGGGAACTCCCACTTTCCCCTTCACCCTCCCGTGAAAGCATATGTATGACAGGGAAAAGCGCAATTTGCCATTTTCAGTTCCCGCGACAGGCAGTCTGCGCTTTTACCTCAGTGCGGCCTGTTTATACATACATCGCCATGCTTTTACGCGCACGTTGCGAAACAAATACGCCTGAAGTGGGCGCAAAAGCGTTAGTACATCTGGCCCTGAGTGTCAGTACATTAAGTGACCATAGATGAGCTAAGCAGAGTGACTTCAGAAGACATTTCACAATGTCGGATGTGATTCTCAACACAGACACCAGTAAAGTCTGGGGGTAAACGGTGTCGTTTTTTATAAAAATAATCTGCTGTGTAAATATCAGTTCATACTATGATATGTGAGGTTGATAGTATGCTTTTATCACATTTATTGTAATGTACTGGAAAGGGCATGAGAACAGAGTTGACTTTACATCCTTAGAAGATTCTTCTCTATGTCAAAAGCTCTTTTGTAAATACTGTAATGTACCCATTTTTAAATGTAAATATCAGCACTTGAGCGGATACTTTTCTCTTTCTGGTGTAACAGGCCATTAAAATACGTTGCTTCAGGGCATTCTGATAAATCTATAATGCTCAGCACATTGTGCAAAGCAACAGGACTTGATTCTACTCATAAATAAATGCCTTAGATAATGCTGAGAAAATGTGTGTTGTTACCAGACAATAAACTGCCTTGCCCTGAGCCCACATGAATTCCAAAACAAACATTACAGGATTATAGCCTAAAATGTTCTTGAAGACATCAAATATATAAAAATATAATGGATGATGTGGTTAATGTCTTTTCAAAAGAGGACAGAGAGAGATAGAGATACGGACTGACTTGAGACAGAAAGATCTTGATGGTGAAAAGAAGATGAGAGATCAAGAGATGGGGAAAAATAGTACAGTGGGGACAAAAAGATAGAGAGAAAGAGATGGGCAGAGATGGGGAAACAAAAATAGAGATAAACAGGGAGAGACAAAGAAGAAGAGAGATGAAGTAAAACAGAACCAAATGGAAAAGAGACGGGGAAAAAGCAAGAGAGACAAAGAAAATGAGAGAGACGGAGAGAGAGACAGAGAGGGCCTTATCAGTGTATTGCAGGAGGCATAAGATGTAACTGGGGAGTCTGTGTGTGTGTGTGTGTGTGTGTGTGTGTGTGTGTGTGTGTGTGTGTGTGTGTGTGTTTGTGTTATTGAAGTGACTTTGGTCAAGTTTAAAACTGGAAAGTCCAGTCGACAGATGGACAGAGAAAAACAGAAACATCAACCGTGCATTTATGGCTCTGGTTAATTAGAAAATCCAGGATTATATGGTGTAAATTTCAGGTATATCTGAAATATTTAACAAAGCCATTTGACATGTTTGCAATGAATCCAAGCTCAAAAATAGACATCCATTTTACTCTAGAGGATACAAACTTGACAAAGTCAGAGGTTACACAGCCTCAAAATCAATGTAGACCGTTCTCAGAAGACTTTCCTGTTGTTCCTTGTGTCAGATGAGACAATCGATTGAAAGACAATCCAATCAGTCACAATGTAAACAAAGCCAGAAGCAGGGTGACGGCATTTTAATAGTGAGTGTCTTGTTTCACTTACATAAGAGGCTTTTTATGTTAAAATACTGACAGTGTCTCTCTCCCTCAGATTTATATTATAATATGAATGATCAAATCATATTATTCACGGTGGCTCAGAGGATAGCACACTGTTGCCTCACAGCAAGAAAGTCCTGATTTTGAACCTGACCCATCCAATGCTTTTCTGTCTAGAGTCTGCATGATAATGCTGCTGGGGGTGTTGCTCTATCATTAGCTTAGGAGTGGGTGAAGGTTTAAGATGGGTATAAACCTGGGTTGTCTGGAACACAATAATAGAGTTTGTTATGTATTGCTGTGTCCTCAAAAGCTGTGGTTTCAAACTTGTCTCCTAAAAATGATGTTTAATAGTACTGATGTGTAACTGCTGCCGAGATTATGTTCACAGGCAATGTTGAATGAATGAAATGCTACATTTACGTACTGCTACTGAGGGTGGATGGTGGCTGTACAAGGTGCAGGATTTGGACAGCAAAGATGGGGGTCCAAATCTTGAGTTCCGTGTCCGGTTAGGTTTAGGCATCAGAAGTACTTTGGGTAAGTTTAGTAAATACTGCAGAAATTCTTTGTATTAAAACCAAGACCATGATATTTCATTAAAAGGTCAAATTTGTAGGAATTTCTCCCATCTAGCGTTGAGATCATATATCGCACCACGCAGTTCAAAGTACGTATTACAGCTACAGTAGCCTTCACGCTTCAAAAAGCCGGTCTCTTGCTGTTTGCAATATCCTTTTTTCTTTTTCTGGGCAAAGAAGAAAACTACTGCTCCTGAAATTTGGATTATGAATATGTGTGGTCCTCCATGTTTCCAACTTGCCGGGGCCGGGAAGCTACGATACCTATTAGCAGCATTAGCAGCACCTGTGAGTTTATCATGTGACAGCAAAAACGCGAAAGGTGGAGCAGTATGTCCTGTGTGTCCCTTACTGGCTAACGTATTAGTACAATTAGTAGAAGATGACACATGAATATGAAGCGTCTACCCCAGTTCACGCAAATGCAAATGTAAAATTTCAAGCCTAAAGGAATACTTGGAATTGATGGTAAATATTCATGAAAAGGAAGTTTGTGAACGGGCAACACAGATTTTGATAATGAACAACTAAACACGTTACACACTGGACCTTTAACCTTCACCAAGTGACCTGAGAGCCTAAACATATCCATATTCAAGTTTAATAATGGTTCCTGCTGTTACAAATTAGTTGTACCTAAACTTAATTCTTAGGAGATAGGGTTGGGGGTAGTAGACTTCAGTGTAGAGGCATATTTCTATAGCTCAAATAATTTGATTTGTGATTGATGTCTAAATGTTAAAATTTTTCAGATTGTATAACACTATCATTAAGTGCTAAACTGATTTAATATTGCCTACTTAAATTCCAAATGTGTCACATCTGCCTCAATGCATTTTAATGCCAGAAAGAAAGAGGGTAAATTCATAGTAACTCTACCTGCAGACACTTGGTGGATTGTTGTTTGCTGATTTGGAAAACCAGATAGCTGAAACTTTATTAATTACTATATCCTGAGTGAACATATATGCTGCAGCATTCCGATGAATCACACTGTGTGGGTCAGCCATTATCAGATAACATCACATATTGGGTTTAGCTGTAGTTTAGGTGAACCTGTGGGTCCAGCTAAGCACACAGCTGCTCACCCTCAGCAACTTCCAGTTTAGCTGAACCCGCCCTAGTTTTGCTCACCGGATGTACAGTGCTGGGATAAATGCATGCATCTGGGGCTAAGTGCCGCTCAGGACGGTTGTGATTGGTTAAAAGAAATACAAACAAGCCAGAGGGCCCTATTTTAACGATCTAAACACACGGTGTGAAGCGCCTGGTGCAGGTGTGTTTAGGGCGTGTATGAATCCACTTTTGCTAGTTTAACGGTGGAAAAAAGGGTCTGTGCGCCAGAATGGGTTGTACTTAGTGTCTTTCATTCATTCATTCACTCATAGGTGTGTTTTGGGTGTAACATGCAATAAACCAATCAGAGTGTCATCTCCCATTCCCTTTAAAAGCCATGTGCGTTTGTACCTTGGCGCATTGTTATTATGATGGCGGATTTGCTAAGCAGGAAGGAGAGATTTTCTGAGAAAGAGAAGAAACTGATCTGCTCGTGCGTGAAGTGAAAGCGTGCGAGCAGATAATACTATTTCACATTGTAATATTTTTAGTTTTTTAACTTTTGCATGTGTGTGTACTGCTGCACATCCCTGTGTGTGTAACAAGCATAGTGTGCGCGCGTTGTGCATGAGCCTAGGCACAGTTTACTAATTCGCTGTTAAAATAACAATGAAATGCTGCGTTATTGAATTTAGACCAGGTTCTTGTTGGCCAATGGCACGATCACTTTCACCTGCCTCAGGATAGCAATACATCAAGAATGCACCTGAACATACCACCCTGTAAGACCGGCACGCCCATGGGCGCACAGATGGGCGCAGCGCTTTGCCGGTTGCAAGATAGGGCCCTGAGCATTTTTTCCCCTATCCCAGAATAGATAAGTGGTGTAAAAACACACTCCAGCGCTGACACAGTGCTCTGGAGATAAGTTTGGCAATGCAAGACTAAACCCGTCTCAACCAAGGCTAAGCTAGCCAGATGCTTAGTGACACAGCAAAAACTAGGTAGTCCAAAATCATGCACGTCAGCTGAACAGGAACTCTCAAATTCCTCCTGGCATGAAACTATTTGATTCAATTAACAAAAACATTAAAATAAATCCCAATCAAGACAAGAAATGCTTGTTCAAGGTTTAGCCACAAGCTTAAGTATGTGTGTGTTTTTTTTTTCTGAAACTAGCCTGACTGATAGAAAGCTTTAAACAGTCCCTAGATACCACTGACTGGCATTACAAACAAGGCCACTTCAAGGGAATTAACAATGAGGCTGAGATGAGGGAACACCTGTTGGAAACGTCCACTGACACAAACGCATCACATCAAAATCACACATTTTTACCAACAGTAAACTGACTCCAGAGACACTAATTTAGCCTGCTACTGTGGTGTCATGTATGTTTGAAGTGCTTAAAGTGCTGAAATAGCAGGCCAGTATAAAACAACAAACTGTCTGTGACACCGGACGTAACTTGAAGGTAGCTTCGGGTGTCTGACGGAGCAAATACACTCTCTTTCTTTGTCTTAGAGTTCTTTCTCAACACAGATAACCAGTCAACCTATGTTCTTATCTGTTATGTTTGGGGTTTTTATCTCCTGTGACTTTGCAGCCATCGCACAAATATAACCCTCCGTCTTTCTGGTTTAACAACACACACCTCTTTGTCTGTTTCGCCCTTTCTTCTCCCCCCTCCTCCTTCTGTCTCTCTCGGCTTGCATCTATTTTTTTTAAATTTAAGTTATCTCCTTTCTGTGGGTCCCTCTGTCTATCTCGCTGAGTTGGTGTGTGTCTATCTTTGTGCTCGTCTGTGTGTATGTGTGTGTCCGTTAAAGTGTCTGTGTTTCAGTCAGGGTGGCTGTTTGTGTCTGTCTATGTTCTACTTCAAATCTCCAAGTCGAGTATCCGTGTGTGTGTGTGTGTGTGTGTGTGTGTGTGTGTGTGTGTGTGTGTGTGTCTGTGTGTGTCAAAGGACAATTTGCATTGATGTTGTCAAATTTGAGAAAGAGCATTAGAGCTTTTTAAACATCAGCTGTCTGCCGCAGTATACACACTCATGCACAAATACACACACAAATGGAGGGTGTCTGCTAACAACAATGTGGTTTCACATATTTAGAAAACACTGTCTCTTAGTCAAGTATAGTCCCCTGGTATACTAAGTGTGTGTGTGTGTGTGTGTGTGTGTGTGTGTGTGTGTGTGTGTGTGTGTGTGTGTGTGCAAACACAAAATAGCTGCCCTAGGCTGCAACACACAACCTGATTAAATTACAACAGCATGATACACACTCCCTTACTCACACAGCCACACATAATATGGTTCACAAATGCAGATAAAAGCCCATGCAGAATAACACAAACCTTTAAGTGTTAAGCATGTAATTGATATTTTCAAAACCGGCCAACGAGCTACAACAGAAACCAGATGGCAATCTTTTTCATAATTGCATCATTGTACATGTGCATTCTTAGTTTCTATCACATATTTTAACAACATCCCTGTACATGTGCAGAGCTGATTTATCTGCCTCTTCATCAAAGTAAAAAGCTGTTGACCTTCACATTCTCTACTGTGTTCTGTTTGTTCTGCACAGAAAAGAAGAGAAAAATGGAGAGGAGAGGAGCTTGTATTATCTCACCAGGCAGATTTTCCCATTAGCTAAGGCCTTGTTGATTTCCTTAAACTATCTAAGTACTAAGGATCAAATCCTCTATGCCTCACATAAGACCTCTATGAAACACAAGTCAGCCAGACAGTCAGCAAGCTGCTTTTATTCATCATTCAGTCAGCCAGCCAGTATGCTCCTGCATCCGTCAGTTGGTCAGTCACCAGGTACAAAGCCTGTATGTCAGTCATCCACTCAGTCAGCCAGTAAATGAATCAGTTCCTGAATCCATTCTTCATTCCTGCCTCTCCTGCACACCTGTGCTGGCCACTCTAAAGCCCTTTTCTCCTTCGGCCGTTACAAGACATCCGGCTAATTGCTGCGATAAAGGGCTTAGTGAAGGGATCACTATATATTAGCAGTGCTTTGTGTATAGATACTAGTCCAGGTCCTCGGGATACCTAACAGCTCTCAGAAAGCCAGTGAATGAAGACGGCTACAGATGTTAAGTGCGTGATCATATTTGAACTGCAGCTCTACAGAGATAATAAGTAGATGTGGAGGTCATCAGCAATCCTAAGTACTACTTTCATTTTTCTCTGACCTAAATTAATAAATTTATCAAGTACATCTATCCATTTTTTGTATAAAGTGACTCAGGTAGTGGATGCACTACAACCAGATGTTATAGAGGGCCAAGGATCACAAAGAGTCAAATGGATGTCAATAGTGCAAGATTGCCAAAAAGTTTGACTTTCTGAAACTAAGACAAATAACCGTACATCCCCCTCAGTGGGGGCTAGTGAATGAAAAGCTTTTTAACACTAGGCTTTTAAAAAAAAAGTGCAGGGTGCGGCTCTGTGAATTGCTGTGTAAAACACATGAGCTAAGGTTATCCTGGAAGAAAGTGCTCTCTGAAACTTTTGACTACTTTTAAAAACATCTTTGGGTGAATAAGCATGCCTTTCTGAAACCATTTTGTTGTCTATGGGTATTCTTTCCTTATTTCAATTCTACAGATATCTGAATAAATGTTGAGAGTAAGATGTCACAGAGAGAGTTTTCAGCAAAACAATACAGTTGGAAAGGTGAGACAAAAGTGAACGTCAGATTTAGGTGTCAGTTCATCAGTATTCTTGCTAGATTTATTATTGTGTACAAACCATCATAAAGGCAAACACAAACACTTGACATCAGCATCTGAATGTGATTGCAATGCCTCTATGAGACAGATTACATTGTAAGAGGTGCAAGTCTTGCTTTGTCTTGACCCAAGAAAGAAGAAAAAAAAATCTGCTACTGTTCTTTCCACCTGCATGTATAACCCTGAGCTGAATCGAAGAAGTTCAGGAGTATTGTCTGGAGACTGTTGAAAGGCATTCTGTGTAGGCAATCGCTAAGTGAAGTGGAAGCAGACGAAGCCAGTAAAGGGAAAGAAGGTACACCTTGAAAGTAAATTACAACATTTCATCACAAAAGAACTCCTGAAAGGCACTGGAGTTCACAAAGAGAGAGACAGCATGATGATGATGTCATCCCGTTACAACTCCCAGAGCTGCTCCGTAGACAGTGAATAATGGATCAAATTCTTGGACTCTATGACAGCACCCATGGAGATTGTACTGGAATATGTGGAGTCAGTGCTAAGCTATACAGTACATTTAAATAAAACTCAGTTGGATGTATATTCTCGAACGACAAATCTATGAATCCATTGTCAATAAACACAGATTAAATAAAACGTAAAAAGTAGCATTTAATGAAATTGTAATTACTTTTGGGTATAATCTAGACAGGGTATAATAGGGGTTAAAAGCAAGTTGAAAAAGAAGACTCAAGACTCAAGACAGTAGCAACAAGCAAACCCCTAAATGGCTACCTTTTGAAACATGCCATACAATGTAAGCATATGTCTAGTTTTAAATCTTTCTGTCTAAATCAGAGATCTTTAACAGGGGGTTCGGGATCCCTAGGGTGTCCTCAGAGATACAGTTGATCCTAAGGATTCACTGTGCCATATGTATGTTTAACATTAAATTAAAGATTTATAAAATCATGCCAACAATAATTATTTTAATAGCTTAGTATTCTAAGCTATAAAAAGGTACGTATTTAGGCTTCAGGTCGCACACAAGTTATTGTAGGCCCAGTTTAATGTGCAACTTAATTTTATTCCCTGTATGTAGTAGGTCTTTTTTTCAGCTAAGGGGTCCTTTGTTTAAAAAACATTGAAGACCCCTGGTCTAAATCCAACAGCTTCTCTCTTACCTGCACTCCCATTAAAAACACTCACAAATCGAACATGAAAACAGATCAGGGGAAAACCAACTTGGCATGTTCCGTCCAGAGAGGAAAATACTTTGTAAGAATAAACAAGTTTACGTTTAATAATGACGAATAGCTACTTTTAAAGGCCTAAGCTACTGGTATTTAGATACAGTGTGGCATGCACCATCTGTCATGAATGACTATTTTTGTTTTGGAGCCATTTTAATTTAGCAGTTTTCACAACTCTCCTGTGAAAGTGCACAGTCCACTTGCATAATGATGTGGAGCAGTGTTTTTGGCTTTTAATTTACTTCACCTTGGGATTGTAAGAAGTGTGTGTGTGCATATGAGTGTGATAGTATGGGTAAAGGAATAATTAAACAGCTGTAAGCCTGAAAGAACAGAATTCAGCACCGTTCCGGGTGAGAAATCATTGACACAGACAGACAGACACACACAAGCACACACACGACCGAATGGGAAGTAATGGAGTGAGGAGAGAACGCTGCTGTCTGACATGGAAGTCAACACAGCATGACATGACCATTACACAAACACAAACACACAAACGCACGTACACACAGATCAATAGCCAACTGCTTAGACCCCAAGCAAATTATATGGACAAAAATAAAACCCAAACACACTGAGGAATACAACATAGAGCATGCATACACACACACATAGACGAAGTCACTGCTGATTAGGCATTCTCTTTGATTTACAATAAAAGAAACATGCATGCAGGTCATGTACTTGTGATAAAACTGTGATTATCTGTATATATGTACTGCTTCCAACAAAACACAACAACATACGCATGGCACCGGGGATCATTTTTAGGTCCTTTAATCATCAGTGTGAACCTAAGAGACACAACAGGAACCTGAAAAGGATGGGTCTCTTATTTTGTATCCCTTTTCAAATGTGGCTGTCAGCAGTGTGTGTATTTATCTGTTTCAACTTCATTGCAAATTGTTTCCATGTCATGTAATCCAAATGTGTGTATATCTCAACTGATCTACTTGACCTTTAAAGATAGGGTTTAAGAATCTTCCAGAGGCAACCAAAGAGAGCTAGTGAGATAGACAAATGTGATATTGTGTGTAGATCACAGGCATGCATTCAAAGAAACACACACACACACACACACACACACACACACACACACACACACACACACACACAAGGTTAGCAATGCTGCTCAAAGTGACCAAAACAATGTGGCAGCAGTGACATTTAGCCCGGGGAGATACAACAACCCTCCCTGTCTCTCTCTCATCTCTATGTTCATATTGGTCTCCCTCTGTTTTTGATGTGCCTCTCTCATCTTCTACTACTATCTATCTCTGCAGCACTGCTACTGTGTGTGCATGCCCCTTATAAAATTCGCAAGAAGCAATAACATATTATTCATCATATCTCTGTTCTGTTTTGATGTTTCATCAATGTTTTCATCAGGCTTTAGTTCTGCACACACAACTGCTGTATTTAATTGAATATTTTTTGTCTCATTTTAAGTCAGTCAATTTACTATTCTTCATGCTGAATGAGCACAAACGAAACTCTGGATAGCTACAGGAACAGACAACCAGACGGATAGCACTTCCATATGAATAGTAATTGTAATCTCTGTTAACCATGGTTATAAGGGCAGTAAGATCAATCGAAACCTAACTCACAAAAAAAAACTAAAATCAAAGAAAAACTAAAATGGATGGATGGATGGAGGAATATGCTTATTCGTTTTCTTGCCAGGAATTAGATGAGAAGATTGATACTACTCTTATGTCTGCGAGTTCAATTTCAAGCTACAGCCAGCAGCTGGTTAGCTTTGCTTGGCATTAAGACTGTAAGCAGCGTAAAACAGGTAGCCTGATTATTTTGTGGCATTATTTTGTCATTTTCTGGATTTCTGTCATAATCAGGAGGTTGCCAGGCAACCAGTTGTGACTCCAAAACTGTGCTATCTTTCCAGAAAGAAAATGAGAATATTTCCCCCAAATTTCAAACAAATTCTCACAAAAAAAAGCCCTTGGTGCCTATCGGTTTAACATGAAAATAAAGTGGTAGGTAATATGACTAACCTACTTGTTTACAACCCTACTGATCATCTGACCTCTCGATTTTTGTTCTGACTTCGTTGTAGCGATGACACTGTGATCCCAGAACTCAGTAATTACCTACTTCTGTCAGTACAATGTTACCATAATCGCCATAGTAATTTCTGTTACCAACTACAAAAATAATAAACAAGTCCTAATAAAGTGGAATAACCTTGTAGCGAAATTATGTACACAATATTTTATATGTTGCAATTTGGTGCAGGTCACTTTTGCGTTCTGTATTTCGCCCTGCCCTGTTCACTGTGAAAATATTTGCCTATTTTAACATTCCTCTGCACTGTTTCTGTCTACCGGTCTCCTGACACACTCTCACTCTCTCTCTCTCTCTCTCTCTCTCTCTCTCTCTCTCTCTCTCTCTCTCTCTCTCTGTCAGTAGTAGGCCAGTTAACAGTAATTATGAAGTTCCTCGTTAATTAGCGAGGAGCACACAGCTGTTTCAGCCCCACAAGACAAAAGGCCTTCAGCACGCACGCACGCATGCACGCACACACACACACACACACACACACACACACACACACACACACACACACACACACACACACACAGACACACACACACCTGGGGAGTCTTGGTAAAATGTCAGGGCTCTTCAGATTGTAATTACAGGGAGATTTGCTGCCTCTCTCACAAAGCCGAGATAAACCACCTGACTGACACGCACAAACAGATGCACACATACTCACAAAAACACACAGCACATACACTTTCACAAGTAGCCACTCTCACACAGAAACACACTCAAGTTTTACAGAAAATCAATACTAAACCCTATCTTTGGCACATACACCATATTAGAGGTGAAGTGGTAAGAAGTAGCACCACTCTACTATTTTTCAGTTGAAAATAACATCAGGTAATTGTTTTCATTGGCATAATCTGTGGGCTTCTTTTTGAGCTTTTTAACAAAATACTGCAAACTCAAAATGAAGATGAATGAAAATTGGTGCTTCATATGTATTTAAGCCATATATATATATATATATATATATATATTCCTGTTTGTTTTCACAGTTACTCTTATCAGTTAATTATTCATGTTAACAGTAAGCATTAATTAAGAATTATTTCCACTAGCCTGTTGTGGATGAACACAATTATAAAGACAATACTTTTGTGGTTTAGATAAAAGTGTCTGCTAAACAAAAGAAACTGTGGTACATGTGTCCATAGTTACACCCACTCTTTTAAGAACCCACAATCTAAAGAATCATCATTAAATCAATGTGTTTTAAATGAAATGCTTAGAGCTTCTGGGGGTACAACAGCTGCTTGTGTTGTTTCCGACAGCTTTACAAAATGTATACAGTAGCGTCTGATTGGTGGCACTTTTTTAACTACGGAGGACTTATGAAATGATGAGCATGTTGTGGTTAAAAAAAAGCCACCTACACAATATGGTTAAGATAATTGGAATAAACAGATTTATTATGGGGGATTTATGAATGTATCAGCTTAAAGTATTGCCTTAGTCGCAACATTGGCAACATCTGTATTATTGCATGAATTAAATGAATTACCCCTCCGTGATAATCAGTAGCATGTTAAAAACAAATGTATTTAATATTGACTCCCATTGACAGTTTGGAGTCAAATTGAAAAAAAGAACAAGGTCATTGCCCAAAAACTGAACAGCCATATCACTTTAGTAGGAGGTCTGTGTGTGTGGATGGATGGATGCACATTCTGTGTTGGTGTTCCAGGCGGACTGTCTGCCGCTTTCTACATGTGTATGAGTGTCTGAGTGTGTCTGTCTATCCGTGTGTGTTAAATGTGATCTTGGCAGGTTCCTGAAAGCCTGCTGAGCTGTGAAGAGGAGGTGCAATTATAATTCCAGCACCCCACTGTTTCCTCCACAGTTACATCGGTACTTAGTACCTGCTACATCTATTTCCCCTGGTGCGCTTACTCATAACTCTTCTTTCCAAGGGTACAGGCAGCAACATCAGGGGTCAATTTACTTCCATCTAGACCAAATTAAAGTCGGGACAGCTACAGCGATCATGAAGCACACAGGTAGCGCTGTTCATTCAATCAAATTTGATTCAAAATGAGTGAAATTTACTAACTATTGCCTCACATCTTATTACTTCATGTGCTTCTTATTCTTGCATTTGCTACTGCTATCACCGCTATCATTAATTGTAGAAGTTGTATTTCTGCAATGTGATTTTTTCCTCCTGTGTCATGGGTTATGGGGCTTCTTAGGATTGCAGAACGTTATCAGAGGTTTGTGTACATGTTTGGCCTTTGGTTTTCATATGGACTTTGGTTTACGACAAAGTAAAGTATCATGCATTTCTGGACTGTTCAAAGTTATGTTTTTTTTATACAAAGCTATCACGATAAAAAAGATAAGATCAAGCAAGTGCATAAGTATATGGTGAATCTTTAAGGAGTGGAGAAAGCCTATAGAAAAAATGTGGTTTATTAAAAGGCTACTCTCAACCATTCCTCGATTCTCTTAGTAAAGTTAGGAGAGCATGATTGACTCTTTATGATGATCACGAGAAGCTACTTGTAATGACCTGTAAAAGAACTATGAAAGCAGGTGAGACATTTTAATCAATCAGCAATACAATCCTAGACAGTAGATACTTGTTTCATGCTCAGCACATGAATGGAGAACATTTATAATAAACAAGCAAATCTAACTTGATAACCACAGTATGTTCAGCAACAAATGGTGGAGTAGACGGATGGATGGACACACGACTCATCCATCGAGTCTGTTTTTGTCAATCACATGCCTACCTAAATGAGTTTTGGTTCATAAGCCTTTAAAATATATCCCTAATATTTCCATGTTGTGTAAACTACCCAGCATGAAGATGAATATGCCATGTTTGCCAACTGATTCTCCACACAAACAGTCCACAGCTTACGCTCAGTTGACACTACATCATGGTGCATTTAAGGGATAGTTTGGATTCACCAAAGTCACACAAAATAACACAAACAAACTTATCGATCGAGTAAGCGGTAGACCAGCAACTCCGTGCTCAGTGAGGTAAAATGGCTTTTTTTTCTTTTTTCTTTTTTAAAGGAGTATGGTGAAGAGAGCATAGATAATGGCTTCAGTTCCCTGTCAAATGGGCTAGAAAATCTTCTAAATATAGCGAACATTTAAACTGATATTTATTTGTTTCGGTGGGCTTTTTTAATTAGGTGGCTAAAATATGCTTCACTGTTGTCCCCGTCCACAGCAATACATTGCCGAACTACACTTTTAGTTGAGTGGCTGCACATCAGCAGCAACAAAAAATTTCGAATAGCAAAAGAAAACTGTGAAACTGAATGTGACTGCTTGATCTTGATACTGCTCAAGGCCTGCAAGACAATAAGACAGCGTTTTACAATGCCACTACCTGATCAAACCCTTCACATTAACTCACATTATTCCATTATCAGGACTAGTGTTGACATTGTTGTCACTCAGCTTTGCATTACTTGCTCAAGGACACTTAAGGAGGCATGATCGCTAACATGAGCGCTTGAACTCAGGTGGTCCCAGTCCTTCACTCAGCTTCAAAGAACTACCTCACTCTTTTTAATAATTGTATTACATTTCTTTTTTAATTGTCATGATGGAAGTTGCAAATTGTAAATATGATCTTTATACAATTTGACTTAATTATAACCCAATTCTTCATGTGGTTTGTCCAGTTGATTTACATCAATGTTTAGTTTCATTTTTTTATAGTCTTTAGCATACAGATGTTGTGTCGTAAATCTCCTTTGATGAATCAAGGCTAAAAACAAGAATAAACCTAGGTATTGCTGTGTAAATATTGGGGAAATTGAGATTAAAACTAATGCAGAGTTGACTGTTTTTTCTCCTGGACAGCTCAGCAAAATCTTACTGTTACAGTAGCTCATTTCCATTATGGAGAATCAGGTGATACAGAGCAATGCATAGCAATTTTACTTGTATTTATTCATTTGTATTAATTTTATTTAATTAATGTTTGTCTTTTCTATATTTTTATTCATTTTCATATCTTATTGAATGCTATTGTCCTGTTTTTATGTTATCATTATAAGCGGAAACAAATGCACTTACACTATAGGTTTGGTGTAATGAATTTAAGACTTATATTTGCTGTCATCTCATGTTGTCTGCTGTGCTCCGTTCTGTAAATATACAATATACTCTATGCACTAAAAGGCATAGGAGAGAGATGAAGTTGGCCAGCATTTCTGTTTATGATAACTCCAACACATCTATCAGCCTTTAAAACCGAAATCAAAATGACCGTCCTAAGGTAATATATGTCATTAATTTGAGTTATGGCCCCTAATGACGAAAGTAGACAGGCCAGTAAGAACTACATAGCCAACACATAAATCCACATGCGCAGCCTTTTTATGGAAAGTGTGAACCTCTTCTCCTCAGCATGAATAATATTAATTATGTAGCTGGATTACTACTTACGTTTGGCTCTAACACAAGTCAACAATCAACCTGTCATTGGGGGCCCGTTTCAAGAAGAAGGTTTAACAAACTCTGTGTCTAACCCTGAACTCTGAGTTGATTTACCCTGAGATGGGAAACTGAGTTTTTGGTTCCAGAACAGCTGATTTGAGTTGGTTCAATCAACTCAGAGTAGGTTCACTCAGAGTTAAGCACGTGCACCACCACTATAAAAAGGCAGCATGAATGGAGCCATGATACTACGATTCACCATAGTAACAACCACAAACAAACGGCGGCAGAAATACTCACATACAGCAAGTTTGAACATATTTTGTTAAAAAAGCAACACAGTGACTGCTGCAAAAGAGAGAGAATTTGCATGGGAGAAATTTGCTGCTAGAGTAAATGCGTAAGCTCTAATATAGTGTATTAATTTCATATTTAATCATAAGTTTAATATTACTGGTGAAATGGTACTGAACCTATAATCTATTTCATTTAGGTGCAATACTGCAGCACCATCATTAACAGAATTATAATTCATAATCTTTTATTTCAAAGGGTTTACATCATTCACCTGCAATACTGTGGAACTCCTTTGTAATGGCTCTTACTGGTTTGTGTCCATGGAACACTACAATCATGTTTAAAAAACGTTTCAGAGCAAGTCACATTCTTCTGACGGCGCTTTGCTATACAATGGCTTTACTAATATGCATCACCATGTAAAGAAAGCTGTCGTTTGCAAAAAAATGTAATGTGACACAAAGAATGTGCTGGGATGTAAGAGCATGTCCACGATGGTGGATGTTAGTGATACGAGGACGGATATGGTTATGTGGGCTACATGACTGATAGACTTGGAAGAAAAATGATACGATAGGTATCGACAGGTAGGCTAGTATCTGGAAATGAAAATGCATCTATAGTCAGGGCCTCAATATCATCTCCCGATGTATGTTTATCTTCCTGCAAAGTAATACAGCTTCTTCATCAATGGGATCGTAGACAAAAGGAAATGCCATGTTTAGAGAAAAAAAAACATTTCATAGTCTGCCTAACAGTTAATAAACCAACCCTGTTTTTTTATTCATGCAGATAACATACTGCGCTAAAATGCGCCTGATAAAGACTGAATGAATGAGGAAATGAAGAGCGCTGCGTCAGAGGGAGGAGACGGCGAGAAACTCGAGGTTTATTGAAGAAAACCTGCTCCCGACCAGGTTAGTTTCACAGGCTTAGTTACCATAGTAACTGACTCTGAGGTTAAGTTACCTCTCTTTCTGAAACAGAAAACCCAGAGTTTCCCTCATCTCAGGGTTAACAAACTCCGAGTTTTCACTAAACCTGCTTTCTGAAACAGACCCCAGTATTGAATGAAAGAAGCAGAAACAAACATATGACTTTGGTAGCTATTTCTTGGATCAGTTTGTGAAAAACTGTGAGATGTTCTCCCAAAACTCATCAAACTCTAATTAGCAGTGTCTCACATACATTTGAAGGACAAACGAACAAATGAATGGATGTAATCCATATAATCCATAATCCTCCTCTATTTCATTATGTGGGACAACAGTTGGCCTATATTATGAACTGTAATTGAAAACAAAACAAATCACTGAACTAGGTTAATGGCTTAACCAGATCAACACGAGTTGTTTAAGTTGAATACTGCATGCATACGTAAAGGGCATTACATCAATATTTAAACCTTGGTGGCTGCGGTTTTCTAAATGTTTCCAGCCTGACGATGTCAATAGACATGCATAACATATAGCCCATACAACCTCGGCTCATAAGGAAATATGTTTTGTCCTGATGTCAGCACTTCTTGTCCCATAATCTCTGTTAGCTTGAAATGCAAAACAATAAAGGGCAAACTGAACAGCACAAACTTGATACCTCTGATAGATATCTGAGCAGAGATGCTTTGTGGACCGCTGCTTTGATGAACTTTGTGGATTATAAGAAAAATCTTTTTTGTGGAAACTGAATGTGATCAGTTATTTGAAGTCCAGAGAAATGTCTTTTGAATGTGGTGACCTTTATGACATATGTGGAGTCCAGGGTTCCTTACGTTTGAATGGATTTTAATTCTGTGGACTTCTGGTCTATAAAGGAGCAATTCTCATCCAGTGACTCAAATCCTTTTATCTTTCAATGCCTTTTATCCTTATATCATTCTGTTTCTTTTGATCTCAGAAATCCATTTCAGCTCAACCTCCACCAGGCATTTGGACATTGACTACTAGTACTAAGGGTAGCCTTTGGCTTCCTTTGTTTGTTGGAGAAAAATACAATAAATTACCCCCAGAAGATCAGCTGCAAGGTGGCAAAGTGAGAGTTGCTTGGCAAAGTGAGAATTGCTTTGAGACCATATTACATGTGGCTTTGGGATCTTCTCAATTACAGTATAATTCAATAATGACAATGTTAATAGTATACTTCCTTTAAGAGAAGTGTGATATGTTTATTGTACTTCAACTTTTATTTGTTTTTTGTTCTGCCTAAAACTTCTTTATTTTTACTTCTTTTCCCTGTCCTGTTAATAAACTGCTGTTGTGTTAACCTTCATTTTTTTTACTATGTTATTGTAGATATGCACCTTGCCTGGAACCTCTTAATTGTGTTTAAATTTCTTCAAATATAATAGGATGTGTTCTTATGAAGCAAATAAACTTGTTATTTTCCCTACAATACTTTTTAGGAAACTTGGAAGGAAACCAAAAGCTATGGTTATGGGTTTCTATTAACAAGTAAATGGAGATTACATTGTTTGTCATGCTTTTCAAGCCAAAGAAGCACTTAGCTTCTGTCGTAGGTTTTGTAAAAAAACACATTAAACTTAAAGGAACATTGGCACTGAATGCAACAGAAACAAAGTATATTGCAGAAGGCTTGCCAAAGAAGGAAGACATCTTTTGGCTTAATGATTATCTATATACTGTAGTTTGCTGTACTTGGTGGTATGTGGTATTCATTTGAACTTGTCTTATCAGTAAACAAATACAAAACAAATGTTGCACATAAGACTAGGAGGTTTGTTAGGGTGAACGAATTAATCCACCCGAGACATCACATCTACATCAGTCAATACTCAACATGTGACCACAAAGGTCCATATAGACTTTACCTGATAGGTGTAAATCCCAGGTGGAGCCCTACTAACAATGTAGTCAACACAAACTTCTAATATATCAATTACATATATGAACCAACAGGGCAAATTGGATCGCAGTTAAATCTAGCTTTTGTTTCATCAGTCTCCCCTGCTTTTCCATCGCTGGAAATCCAAGATGGAAAATAAAACAGGTGAGAAATACCTTCCACAGAGACTAATACATTTAACAAGGGGAGATGACAGATTGGGGTTATGCGTGTTGTGGTGTCAGGTTTTGTTGTGGACGTGTGGTTAAGCATCTGCTCTCTGTCTGACCTGGTGACCCTGAAAGAGAGAGAGAGCTAAGGAGACAGTGAGGGAGAGAGAGAGAGAGAGAGAGAGAGAGAGAGAGAGAGAGAGAGAGAGAGAGAGAGCAGGGGAGGGTCGGGGTGTGGGGGAAACAGACGGCCAGTGTCAAAGATCAAAACGTTTATTGTTGTCCACTGCAACTCCCTGCTGAGCTTTTGTCTAAGAGCTGCATGCCATCACCTCTGGGGATGTCCGTGCATGCAAACTTCCTTTCCCTGCACATCAGGCAAAAGTGAGTTGGTACATGTCGATAACTTACATTTTTTTATTAATACTTTTTCACTTTCTATTTGCTGAAATTTGCTCCCTGTCTGTTTATCATTGGTTTGCTCATAATTATAAGTTTAAATCTATTCTAGGCTGTTTGGGCTTTGTGTGTCCACGTGCAGAGGCCAAATTGGTGCCTTTGAGTTATTTTTCATAGTATATGTGTGTGTGTATATGCTATATACGTATATACACACACATTAACTGTGACTGTAGCTGTTTTAGTTACTGCCCCTGCCTTCCCTGCCGAGATGTCCTCCTTTTTGGGGCATGCTGGTGGCCACCCAAGCATGAAAGCTTTAGAAAACAGCAATGTCAGTGAAGACTTGCGCTAAATACTGGTGTAAAAATAGGACTTTTAGACTCTTAGTTTAATCGTTTGGCTGCACAGTCTCTTTGGAGTAATTGTATTGCCAGCTATAAAGGAACAGTTCCTTTTCACTTTTACTTATTTTGTAGAACACTGCACCAAACTGAATCAGTGAGTCCAATGAGTGTTATAAGGGGATACATAGTTCAATAGCACTAATGTTATGATTAAGGGGAGAGGATAGGACAGGAGAGGAGAGGAGAGGAGAGATGTTAGGTAAGCAGGTGACAGCAGTAGCCTCCAGCTGTGAACTGAGTGCGCCCAGAAACCGCCTGACAGGCCCTGCTGGGGAAATGAGTCTTCTCTGGGAATGGAGCAGACAAGCACACACATGAATGTGCACATATAAACAACAGAAAGGCATCCTGTGCACAGAAAGACACACACATACACAGACAGAATGACAACAGTACAAAAGGGCTCCCAAGGTGCAAGATTCAGACAGGAAATGCATCATCACTTAGGAAGGAAATGCATTACATGCAGAGCTCTGAGACTCCTAGCCAATAAGACAGCAGGAGAAGGCGAGGATGCATATGGAGGCAAGCACAACTAAACGATTAAAACAATAATAATCCACATACTTTTTTGCATGCAAAGATTGGGTCATGTTATGAAATGCCATATTAAAAGAAAAGAAACCCATCAGGGGACGGGGAATTAACTTCATAGCACGATAAAACAATAGACTATCCTCATGAGCATAACAGCACAAGGTGATGAGCTAGTGAAATTGTGTGTGTGTGTGTGTTTAGAGAGCGAGGTGTGTGTGTGATGTCTGCTGACAGCCATGTTTCTGTGGGTTTGGGGCACATGGGCATACCTGTCATCACATTCTAGGTCTAAACACAAAAACGTCCTCTGTTGCTCTGTGTTTATCTCTCCTGTAATGTCAAATATACTTTTATTTTTTTATACTGGAAAAAAACTAAATTAAATGTTTTGTTATATGATGATTGTTAAATGTCTAAAACATACAACTTTAATTCAAAATTAACAGTAATTAAAAGTCTGTTGTGCAGTTAGCTGTTTATTTAGAGACCTGTTTTTTTTTTACTACCACTAAATAAATATTTAAATATATGGTCTTTTTTTACAAACACAAGAATATAACTTCTGTAGCTGTTCCCTAAGCCACTATGTTACCATGTAACTAATGCATGAACTGCATGCACTTAACGGAGACGTTTTCTCACACCTACACTGACACAAACAATTTCTAACATTTAGTTTTGTTAGAAATGGCAGCATGTTTTTATGAATATTTTAAGATAAACGTATTATATTAGTAATGAGGGACTAACAAAAAAAAATAATCAGAGTACATTTAAACATGTTTGTGATATTAGAAGGAATTAAAGTAACACTATGTAACTTTTCCCACTTCGGTCCCCCTACAGGTTGGAAGCGGAATTGTCCATTACATTACATTATGCAAGTTTGCCAGATCGGGTAGCAGATCTGTAGTTCAAATAAACTGGATTTAATGGACAATTCCGCTTCCAACCTTTAGGGGGACCAAAGCGGGACAAGTTACATAGTGTTGCTTTAACTGGTTTTAGGCATTTTATTTGCCTCTAAAACATTTTGTTTTTGGCACATCTTTTATCTGTGTGCATGGCTGTGTCTATGTTGCATTGCTAAGTGATGTACTGTGCCAACAGCTGAAATGATTTTACTGTTCACATGGTCACCATAGCAACAAAACGTCAATCTCAATCTCACATCATTGCAGAGACAAAAAGTTCTGAGTAAAATAAGATATAACGAGCAGAGCAAGGAACCAAACAGTATTAGTATTATCTGCAAACCTGTCCAACTACAACAGATAAATAAATGGATCAATTGTGTGATGATGGATCTCAATAAATTAATTGAGTTAATGATGAGTTAAATTACAATGATGTTTCACAAATCATATTCTAAACATTTTCAATGGGGATAGCACATCATTAGTGATGTCATTCATCAACACTTTATATCATATTCATGAATAAAGATTATCACTGCTGGTACATCATTTTTGTCCAGCAACAATGTGCATACATCTGTGGCTATTCATTAGGAACTAGGAATTAGGATTATTTATTAGCCCAACAGAGGTGATTATACGATATGAAATTATTGATGAATGATAATTTGTCAATCTAGATTGTATTCAGGTTTAACTAATATGTTACAAATGTCTTGCTCGTAGGTTTTAAACATGTTAAATAGTCAAACCATAAGCCACAGGATGTACATTCAGTATGAACAAGCATTCCAAAAGGTGTTTTCAAGTCATGTGGTAGCTGAAAAATATGGTATTTGGAACCCTCTATGAAGACAACATAATCATATACACAAATAATCTGCTACGCATTAAAAGAATCGTAACCCTTAAATTAAACTGTCAATATTTAGGAAAGTAATTATTGAGGCTCAAAATGTATATTTATTGTAATTTTAGCCATTTGTTGGATGAATAAATGCTTTTTGCTTCATTTGACCTTTTTTTTCCTTCACTAGCAAGAGCAACCTAGAAGGTAGCGAAGACACTGGCAGCCAAATTACTTAAATAGCTATGAATCAAAGGCAAAGTGACAGGATTGTCTCACACACACACACACACACACACACACACACACACACACACACACACACACACACACACAGAAACAGGGAGCACCAGCTGGATATGCGACTGTCTGTCTTTGTTAATTTCTTATCTGCCTTTCCTGTAAAGCATCAGAGAGAGCCTGTGTGTGTGTCTCTCCTGTCCCTGTGCACGTATGTGTGTTCACTCGTGTGTTTGCGGTCAGACCCTGGGGGTAACACATGCTATCTTTATGTGCCCAACATATTTTGTGTATTTATAAGTAAGTGTGTGTGTGTGTGTGTGTGTGTGTGCCCACTCAACATGTTCATGCCATTTCTACTTCTAATCATCTTTTAAATAATGAGGAGGCTATGGAAGACTGACAGATTGTGTACTTGTGTACAATGTAAGTGTGTCTGAGTTTGTGTTTTGTGTTGTGTGTGTGTGTGTGTGTGTGTGTGCAAAAAGCCTGTTTTCTTTAGAAATCTCACATATCTCCCAGAAGACACCTTCTGAGTAATTGAGAAACACAGTTCAATTTGATGGGCCTTTAACACTTCATGGCAATGCATTTGACTTGTCTATGTGTGCATATATGTGCATTTAGTGAAAGTCTGGTTGAAATACACATTATCATAATAATGTTTCAGTGACAAAATACATAAGAGACACATTCAAAATATACTTCCGATAAATTCCCTCGCTTCTTTACAGTAAATCCATGGCAGAGACATCTATGCTGATGGCTCCTGCAGGAGGCCACCATATCTTATCATTCAATTATGATGAATTATGCTTATTATGCTTATTACACTCATGACACCAGCCTGTAAATGCACATTTGCACTAGACCTTGGAGGAAAAGAGGAATTGTATATAAAAAGCTTTTATGGATCCACCGGGCCTGGGAACAGCTGGAACAGCTCATTGGAGTGCAGTCTTTCTTTAGTCCAATTTGCATGGCAAAATGATCACTTCTTTCAATTTAGCAGCTTGTTCAATATGAGCAAGCTGACATCTCTAAAATCATAACAGGCAAACACAAATCTGAAACACATGAGTAGATTTGTCTCTCTAGCTATTTAAAAACACACCGGATGGCAGTCTGTGTGCAGGAATTAAATGTGGAGCCATTAGTTGTTGGCTATGAAAAAAAACACACATGAGAGATTATCAGAGCCAAACCTCATGAGTACCCACCTATTACAATGGAGGGAGAAGAGGAAAGGCAAGAATAATGGGGGAAAGAAAAGAGAGGAAAGAGGGAAGAAAGTTGGCAGATGTAGTAGGGTGTGAGAAAGGTGGTGATTACACATTCACCATGGGTGAATGTTGGTAGGAGGAAGCAGACAAAAATAAGTATGGGTGATTAGGGATGGAGAGAACATGGACGGAGAGAACAAACGATTGAGTATGGAGCAGCCAAATATTAAGAATATCAATTTAGGCAGCAAAACTTGCTCACTACTCAACAGGGGAGTTCCCAATTCAGCGACTGTAGTAACACCAAAGGATTTTCAAGTCAATGAAAGAGTGTGAAAAAGAGTACAGAGAGCACAAATTAACTGCTAAAGTATTTTTCATATTTTGTATGTTCATACTAAACCAGATTTGTTCATACTGAATAACTCAGCAAAATATTCAGTGCCAATCTCTGCTGATGGTATTTGAGATATGGAACTCAAGCCACATGGTTAAGGTTAAGAAATGATTTTTGGTTAAATATGAAAAATGTCAACATTAGCTTAAAATATGACCTGGAATGTGATCCCTGGTCTCTGCCGTTAAAGACAAACAAATCCAAACCTTTACATTTCCTTATGCTACGTTATGCCACGCTACTTCTAGCACTCGTATTACATGTTGACAGTGAAGCAAAGGAAAGGAGAGGAGAGGAAATAGAGGGGAAAAAAACAGTAATTACATATTCATTGTATAGAGGTTGGAAATGAAGGAGAGGATTGGGTGAATGAAAGTCAAGAGGGACAGAGGAGAGAATGCATTTGAGGATGCAACTGTACAAGAAGAATAAAATATGTATGTATAAGCATAATGCCTTACTCTAACCCCCTTTCTATTCCTCAGTAAGTCAAAAGTATTTATTTGATCAAGAGGCTGGCTCGGCGACAGACACATCTTGCTCCCTTAGAAACCAGCCATAAGCCACAGGATTAAATGTGTGTTAGAGAGTCTGTGTTGCGCTAATGTTCAGTGTGAGAGTGCTCAGGGTGTGTACACAGTGAACTAATGGTCCAAATGCATGTCTGTGTGAGTTCAGCAGAGAAAGACAAAGAGACGTTCTGCCTCTGTGCTTGTCAATGCAGGTACCGTTTGTTTTGTTGGTTTTTTTGCCTTCAAGCTCACTAATAAACATTATTATTTGTACGCAGAATATCAATCGATAATTGACAGCAGAGAATGATTACCAAAATACTCAACCAGTAACTAACACAGGTAAATGATGTGCAGTGGCGTACTAATGGACAACATCAATCAATGACTTATAATAAACATCAAAGTTGCAGACCGCACCAATCAATCTCTGATATCGAGTGATGGGTTATAAAACCTGGCTGGAGGACCATTTCACTGCACCTGACAGCCTGTCCAATTTAACACTCATGACCAGTATTAAATTACTAGACGCTACCAGGGGATGACTGATAAATTTTAATTTAGCCATGTTAGCCAACAAAGCACATTTCCATGGCTCGTCGATATATAAATTAAATTAGCTATTTCTAGCCTTCTGGTTTAATTACTTGGTCACATGCTGAAGCCTTAAGTTGAACCTGTTTAATTCCTCACCCCACAGATGTACAGAAATATATACCCGGCTGTCTCATAGATAATTAGTGTTTGATGATTGATCAGTGTTAGTCCTTTGATTGAGTGCTGATGAAATCCACACCGTCAGTAAAAATCTGTGATAAGGATAATGTTAGAGGTGCTGTTAAAAAGAAGCTCAAACCTAGATCTGTCGCAAAGGTGCAGGTTGTGCAGCTCTCGGTTTGATTCTGACAGGCCGAGTGTAGCCCAGAATACATTAAAGAGTCTGGGAGACGGTGAAAAATGTGTGTGGGTTTTCTCTCGTGTGCATGTGTGCACATGTGTGATTTAGTATGTTTGGTGAGTAAATTAAGCCCCTGGAGCCACAGGACAAATCTGACAGACGAAAGGAAGAGAGGGAGCGCCGGAGGAGAGATGAGAACACAGAAGAAGTGCTGAGCAGAGGAGAGGAGAACAGAGGGGCAGGGGACAGGAGAGGGGAAGAGAGGAGAGGCGGAGTTAAGCTGAGCAGAGCAGCAGGGAGGAGAAGAGGAGAGCAGATGAAACAGAGAAGAGGGGATCAGGGGGAAGAGGAAAAGCAAGAGGACAAGTACAGCAATTTTTCAGCATCTGACTTAGAGGGAAACTTCATTTGAGGTAGATTTCTTGTCATAAACTTCAGCAATATGCTTTTTAAATTACAAGGCATTCAAAAATACAAGTAACCCTTTTGTAATAGCCTGTCAGAAACACAGAAAGGGTTCAAAGCAAGCAGTAGAGTTGAAACCATCAACCTTCTCAAAGATTGTCCTCTTGACTTCATTTTATTGCACCAAGACTTCCTGAAACTCTATGCTCAACTGCAAATCTAGTACATTGACAAAAGGTGTTATTACTTTGTAAAATGGCACTGTATCTCTGTGTCAAATGTGTTAAGCAAGTTGAGAAATTAAGGGTTTTATCCACTTGCTACAGCAGCGTGAGAATCCATTTCCGCCCATTTCATTACTTTACCTTCTAGATTAGTTTTTAGAATAGAATTGCAGTTCCATACAATGATTGGTTACCTGCCAATGGCCGGTAAAGTAGACTAATTCACCAGCCAGGGCCAAAATTTTACAGCATTTGGCTGGTGGCTGGTTTTAATTTGCCAGCCTCTTTTTAAAGCCTTGGTTCCCCAAAATGTCAGCAAGGATCAAGGTGACATTTAATTATACAATTATTTACCTTTCTGTCCAGCCTTGACACTTAAAAAAAAAAAGGTTCTGTTTGACTGCTTGCTTTTCCAATTTTTATAATCTACTTTTAACATTTTATTAATCTTAATGGGAATTTGCATTTAACTAAAATTATTCTTTAGTCAGCCTAGATTAGACTACAGTTATACCATGAGGAGTTTGACAGTATTGGATATACGATGAGGTCTCTCTTACAGCCTTGACAGCCATGCCGTGATCAGTGCCAGGATCTGTGCTCCAGAGGGTTTAAAATTAGATCTGTTGCGCCTGAGGATATCCCACCTTTCTTGTCTTCGTTCGATCGACAGCATCAGAGTGAACCATAACAAAACATGTTCCAAATAGGCTACAAATAGCCTGGCAATTCCTGTTTCTTTGTTTTTAAGAGTGAAACTAGTCTGTGATGGTGCAAAGCCGATGTTTCCGGTGTCAGTTTGTTTTACCACTTCAGAAATCAATTTTATTTCTGCTCCGTCAGCCTACATATGTTCTCCCTACAATGGAGGATCATGCAGAATTTACAATGGCAATGACAAATGGTTCTCAGTAGCTTCAAAATAGTTGGCATTTTTTGAGGTTTTCCTTGTCTTCTTGTACCATCTATAAACAATACAAACTCAGTCTGAACTTGGTCTGTCTCTCTATTATAATATTTCCCTCTTTTTCTTTCACTCAAGTATGTCTCTTTCACTTCTTTCTCTCCTCTCCTCGCCTCACTTCCTCATGAGCCCATGTTCAGTAGCTAAATCTCTCCTCTTTTTCCCTATCCATCTTTTGCCTCCTCCTCTCCCTTCCCCTTCTCAAGATTCGGTGATGAACGGTCAGTTAGTTTCCATACCAATGAAACCTCACCTGACGCAGCAATGGGCGTGTTTGCATGAGTGCATACAAACCTGTATATCTGTGTGTGTGTGTGTGTGTGTGTGTGTGTGTGTGTGTGTGCTCACTCAAATGTGTGTGTTCAAACAGCATTTCTTAACAAGATCGGAGAGGGAAACTAAAAATGGAAAGCAGAGGAAGACCAAGATACAGACAAAGAAAGTGGGAGAGGGTGTGCTATACTGTGAATATTTTAACATTTTATTTCAGTCAGAGGGGAA
Organism: Perca flavescens; assembly: GCF_004354835.1. Lineage (NCBI taxonomy): Eukaryota > Metazoa > Chordata > Actinopteri > Perciformes > Percidae > Perca > Perca flavescens. Next base: position 16,050,322 of record NC_041344.1, on the reverse strand, counting down.
AAAAAGGGGGGGGGGGGACAAAGTAATAAAGTGTGAGCTAGAGAGAGAAAATGGGAGACACCACCATTATATAACATCTTTTAACTGAAATAGAGTAGAATATGAAAAATGGGCATGGTGGTAGAAATTTGGGAATAAAATGCTGTGTAAGGCTCGGGCCTCATCACTATAAACAACTCACGTTCACACACACACACACACACACACACACACACACACACACACACACACACACACACAGACACACTTTGGTATAAGCAGCTCACGTTCGCTGCCACAGCCCAAGAGCTACCGCAAGAATATTTATTGGCTACCAGCTCAATGGCTGTATTGAAGAGAAGGATGGAGAGAGGGAGAGGAGAGAGAGAGAGAGAGAGAGAGGGGGAGAGCAACTGAAGCAAGCAAAAAATGAGGAAAGAGGGAAAGGCTGTTGCAGGTTCTATCCCTCTTTCCCTTCATCCTCCCTGTAAGCCAATTTCTATTTCTCCTCTTTCCTCGCAACACACACACATCCACGCACGCACCGCGCACGCCCACACGCACATCTCCCCTCTCATTCACACACATGCACAGACACCTCACAGACATCCTCAAACGCACGCAGACACCCTCACATATACACACTCCCACTCTCCTCCTTCACCCCACACAGAAGAAGCAGCATCTTTCTTATGACTGCAGTAAAAAGAAACTCCTGCACCCACTCTCACTCAAACCGCGAGTGTGCGCGCGTGAGGGAGGGCGTTTATGTCACTGCGTGTGGAGTAGCCTACGCTTATGCCTGTGTGTATGTGCGCGTGTTGCATCCCCCTACCTTGCGCGCGCGAAGAGAGCGAGCAGAGAACGAGACTCCACAGAAAACAGCGCATCACCGTCATTCCACCGTCCGTCATCCTCTCATTCATCCCTCTCATCCTCCACTTCGTCGTCCCCCTTTTCATCCTCCTCTTTGCCGACGAGGGGTGCGCGAGACAGCGTTCTGTGCCGCTATTAGTAATATTATTAACATCAATACATCTTCCGCGAGCCGAGCACGAGCCCTCTAAGCTCTCACCGGGCCGCATGCTGCTTCACATCCAGAAAACGGAGGGAGAGAGAGAGGGGGGGAGAGGGAGAGACAGAGGAGAGAGAGGGAGAGACAGAAGAGAGAGAGGAGAGCGAGAGAAAAATAGAGAGAGGGGGGAGACGCGTGCGTTTTCTTTGCCTCCTCTTTCTAATGTAGACTAGATAAATCCTTCATGTCCAAAAAATGAATTCAGTCGACATCCACAGAGAGAAAAGGGAGACAGAGGGGGAGATGGGACGGGCACACAGGTTGCCTCTCTGTCTTTAAATCCACTCTCCGCTGGGTTGTAGCGAAGCTTGTCAATATCTCTCTATTCCGTGCCGTTCCCTTGCAAAAGAGTGATAGAGAGGCAGGGAGAGCTTCAAATCCACACTTCCTCCGGGTTGCATCCTTTCTTCATTCTGAATTTCCCTCTTTTGGGCTTTTCTCCCCCTAGTTATAAGCCTCTCCTCTGTGTCGTTTTGCAAAGTACGTGTCTCCTCTCCTCCGTTTCTCGCGTGTGTTCGCTTTGGTGTCTCAAAAAAAATGGACAGGGATATTTGTTCTGTATTTCTTTTTTTGGCCGGATAACCCTCCACTCCTGCGTCTCTGGGCTTGTGCTTCTGTCAAACCTTCCTCTTCTTCTTCTCCTCCTCCTCCTCCTCCTCCTCCTCTTCTTCTCTCACAAACAGCTGCGAGGAAAATGTTGCATCTTTACCCTTCCTAAAATAAGAGAAATGAATCAGTCTCGCATCCCCTATCAATCATTTGACTTTTTTTTTTCCACATTTGAGCATCAGCGTCATTCCTTTTAATATTCTTACCAAACAAGCCAAACCAGAGCCTGCCCGTCACGTTGAGACAATCCACCTTTAGTTCTCCGTGAAAGTCCTACGAGGAAAAGATAAAACGACAATCCCTCTTTTTGTCAGAAACCAGAGGAAACATGTATCACCCACTCTGCTTGGTATACTTAGGTATGTTCTCCCGGTGTAGCGGCTGGTGCGTCTCTTCCTTCTCCCCGCCGGTACAGAGATGCTGCTTTCAAGTACTCCTCGTAAGCTCCCACTTCTACTCACGTGCTTTTGCGCGGAAATATCATAAAATTGACTCTCTGTTAAAACTAGACTGGTGTTTGGGTGGATGTTGGTTTGTTTTTAACATCAGGCTACACAGAGATAACTCTGTGTTCTTTGCTGTTGCAGCAGTGAGAAAAGGACAAAATGCAGGGGCGTCCACTGGCACAGAGGAATGGACACTTGCCAAAACTTTACTGCTGTCCAAATTTGATCAAAACAAAGAGGAAGACAAACAAAACCAAGAAATATATTTGGAAGCCCAATCAAACTAAAAGGAAATCATATGAGAAGAATAATACTGCCCTTTATTGATGGCACCTCATTGATTTTCTAGTCAAGATTCGTGCATGTTTAGTAGCAATACAACTCACCTGTATGCTAAATGTTACCTGCCACTGCTTCTGCTGTGATATTAACACAGTCCAAAGGTACAGTAAAAATTCCAACAAAGACTAATTGCATATTAATGATTTATATGATATACCAAATACTAATATACTGTACACTGAAATCTATTATTCATACCAATATTAACATGCTTTATAATTCTCCTATCAATCAATAGTTGAAAAACCTCTTTTATGCTCATTGTACCCTTAAATGACACATCTTGGCAATTCAGTTATACTGGATATTGGATTGTACCATTTTCCTAGTTGTATTTGTAGCAATTGTTGCAATCAAAATATAATATCATCCATAATATGCCGGCAGTAATAAGGGAAGCTATAAAGAAGCCTTCTGTCACCTCCACCTCAAAATAGTATCACATATTTCAGTTTTATTGAAAGTAATATAGTAATAAAAGTGTTGTAATTGGCACATTTAGGGGTGTCTATCAAATTGTGTATATATTTTCACTTAAAAAAAAAAGAAAGTAAAGAAAATGATAAAAATAGCTATCAAGTCAATAACAAAAAGTGCTGCTGTGAACTTATTTTGCTGTACAAATACAAAAGACCCCCTTAAACAGCCTGGGAAATACATATCTCACACATCATAATTCCATCACAGTTTTTATGGTTTAAGGCAAGTGGAGTCTAATAGGCTAGGCTACTTGTGGATTTCCTTCTCAAAACAGCAACACAGTATTTTTTTATTGTCATATAAATAACCAAAATGATCACAGATGTAGGGACAAATATGGGCATGATGTCATTTCTTGCACAGTAAATGGTGGAATTTGAGGTGTAGGTAGGATTCTAAGCAGATTTTAACTACTAAACGAACTGTCTGGGTATCTATTTTTCACATGCATCCATTTTTTATACACCCTCAGAGGAAGCCATGGCATCAGAACTCATCTCCGACCATCCGTTTTTTGCGGCATGGCATGTGGTTTTCCTTCAAGGTAATGAATGGGCTGTGCTCAGACTACAAATAATATTGAGTCCTTGATCTTGAGGCTATAAGTTAAGAGACCTGGGAGCTAGTGGGGGAAACCTCACCATTTGCAGAAAAGAGAGTGAGTGAGTTTTAATTACTTGAACTTATAACTGCTATGATATTACTGAAAATTAAATAGCAGTTACACTACTCTTTAGAGAGCTGGGTCATTTCAGGGTTATGCATAACTAATAAACACTGGACATTGCTGAATATGAGCATAAAAAAAATATTAAAATTAAGAGTTACTTTACTTTTTTCCCCAAACTGAGACATGCACATAAAACAATCAACTCCACAAACAACTAATTAATTCATCAAATAAAGAATTAAATCTTTGTGTGTGTGTGTGTGTGTGTGTGTGTGTGTGTGTGTGTGTGTGTGTGTGTGTGTGTGTGTGTGTGTGTGTGTGTGTGTGTGTGTGTGCTAAAGGGTGTGTGTGTGTGTTTGTGCGTTTATCTGAAATCAGTTTAGGGAATTTATGTAAGGCGAAGGAATATCCTCACAGGTGTAGCTATATAAATGTGCTTGTATGGGTTAATGAGAATATGTGGGTGAGTGTGCTTGCGTGCCTAAATGTGTGTGTGTGAGTGTGTGTGTGTGAGTGAGTGTGAAATCTGCTCCCACACGTTCCCTTAAAGCACTCTTCTGCCATCTACAGGCACAGTCTCTCTCCCTTCTTCTCCCTCCCTCTTTTTCCCCATCACAAACCTGGTGTTAATCATTCTGGCATCATCTAAATATTCACTGCACGAACAGGGAGTGTGCATGCTGTACATACTGTCTGTCTGTATGTTTCTAACTGCATGTGTGTCTCAAATCCTCTGCAGATGTGTACAGATTTGTGGGCCCTACATCAGCTGTACGTCTGCGTATTGCTTTTAGAAATCAATAAGCCATGTGTGAGGTTTGTGTCCTGAGAGAGAGAGAGACACACAGAAAGAGAAAGAACAAGAAAGGAGAGTGGAGGGTTGATGGGCAAGAGGAGGGAGGGGTGTGAGGCTGGAGATATGAAAGGGTGTGAAAAGGAGAGCAGCAGAGGGAAGAAGAAGAATATAGGATACGAGAACGTGAGGGTGAGAGAGAGATGGAAGGAAAAGAGGGAGAATGAGGAGATGTAAGAGAAGGAGATGAGAGGAGGAAAGTGGGAGAAAAGAGAAAAATGAAAGAAGACAAAGGGAGGGAGACAGAAAAAGAGTGTGAAGGGGGAAAATGGGAGGTACAAGATGTAAAACATTCAGGCCAGAGAATTGTAGATAGGGAGTGATGGGAGGGGAGGAGGACAGAATAGGGGGATGGGAGTCTGTGCCTAAAAAATAAAATGGAAATGTATGTGTGAGAGAGAGAGAGCGAGAAAGAAAGAGAGAGAAGGAGGAAATGCGAAGGAAAGAGATGGCGAGAGTTGCATGAGTAATCCACTTTCATACGTATGGTTCTTTACAGTCACCCCCAAAAAGTAGACATACTGAAAGGCAGATGTAATATATTCCAGCATGTCCTAGAAACCCAGGAAACTAAGGCTCACATTACATATTTTACTTATTCTACTGTATATTAAGCCTCATCCTGAGCAGCTTATATATTGCATGCAGGTAAAGGCATCAGTGTCTGGTTCAAGGTAATGTATTTGACTGAACTGAACCTGTCAACTTGTCCTTATTATTCCTAGATGGTACCACTGGCTCAAACCAGGTTCCATATATTATATGATTGCTATTTTTCCTAAAACCTATTTATTTGTGTCCATTACTGAGCAATTCTTCTCATCTCAGCAATCACTTAGTTCTTTTTACGATTTGAGATGTCAACCCCCCTCCCCCCTCACCCCCCTCATCTCTTCTGATCTTGAAGCCAACAGCTGACAAGTGCTTAAATCAATCTGTAATTTCTTCTGTGTATACAATCCTTATTGTCGTAATTGTGGATGGCACAACAGAATGCTGCAAATCCTTTCAACAACCCTTTTACACAGATTAGGTTTTGTATTGTGTTTGACATGTCTGTGAGTTCTCCTGAAACAAGAGTGCACAATGCAGCAGGCAGAGCTTAGAGTAACACTAGAGAACTTTTCCCGCTTCGGTCCCCCTACAGGTTGGAACCGGAATTGTCCATTACATTACATTGTCCAGTTCATTCGAACAACAGATCCGCTACCTGATCTGGCAAACTTGCATAATGTAATGTAATGGACAATTCCGCTTCCAACCTGTAGGGGGACTGAACATCGACAACTTCTCAGTCTCCCCCTTTTATGCTAAAACCCAAAACATACTCCTAAGCCCCTCCCCCTACAAGGGAGAATGAATGCGTGTGCATGAGCAGTGATTGACACACATTTAGACACCCCCCCTGGCCCTGATTGGTGCATCTAAACAGCGAGCTGTGGATTTACGTAGGTGTAGGTGGTACCAGAGGAGCCTGATTTTTTTAATTACCTGCTTCATGTAGTTGTACTCGAACATAGGGGCAGTTTCAGCAAATATGAAAGAAAGTTAGTTTTCTAAGTCTTACCTACTCCACCATTAAAAGGAATTCATTAGTTATCTGCAAGAAAGAGCAGCACTGTCCTGTTTCTGTGCAATGAGTATTGTATTTTGAGTCAGACAAAGACCTTTTTAAAAGAGCTAACAGAGACACTGACAGCATGAGTTGAGGGATCTTTAGCACTAATATTGTCATGTGAAGTTTCTTTGTTTTCTTTCTGCCCATATACCTGATGAAGGTCAGACAGACCAAAATGTCCTACCAATAAATATTTCAGCAATAAGGGAGACACGTGTGCATTCATCTCATTGTTTTTAAAGGTGAAGTTTGTTATAATAGTTTTTTGAGTTTGATTCTATAATTATGCTCATTCATGTAACGTTTTCTTAACAAATCATTTGTATAACACAATAATGCTTAAAATATGACTAACGTAGGTTATCATTTGAGCTGACTTTCCCTTAATATTCTTCAAAAACTGTACAGCGAAATCAAATGAAATTTGACATGGCCATAGTCAGGGTCATCCTGAACTTTTAATAATTGCAATATCATTTTTGTACTTGGTGTATCAAACGTGACAAATTATTGCTGAAACATGGTTCTTTCTTCGTCCTTTTTGGCAGCTCCAAGCAACCATACTGTACCGTTAACACCACGAGTAGGCCAGCACCAATGTTACTCTTTCATGCAAGAGACGTCTGTCATTTGGCAGCTATGTTAGTAGTGCTGCTTGCTGCCACCGTTAGCTGTCAGATTGCACTTACGGTCTCTCAGCTAGCTCTCTCCCTCTCCAGTTAGCTTAGCTAATCTCAAAAGTATTTTTGGTAACGGGTCAATGGTCCATTGTGGGTCAATGCATCTGATTCAGCTTTAGGTTGGGGATAAGCCAAAGAGACAGACACACTGCCAATTGCATCGTGAAGTGTGCAGGAAGTGCGGATTGCTTGGTTCAGAAAGTTAACTGTAGTTTGACAATTGACAAGTGAAAGACACTCAGGTAGTTGCCTCACACAGATTTCACATACTGCTGAATGCTAAAATGCCTTTGTCCACAGTGACTGGATCCACGATTCATCGCAAATTTGAAGCATATTTGATACGAAGGGGACCCTACAGATGCAGTGGCTACACTCGAGAACAGCAGTGCAGCAACATCCTCACAGCATGGAGGCAACAAGACCCTTTCAGATGTGTATTCTGGCTATTTGACTCAAACCCTTCTGGGACAGGCATCAAGCGGTCACGTCTGAAAATGAGCAGACAGCTTAACTACAATTGTGGAACATAGAAATCCCATTTTGTAAGTCTTGTGAAGAGTATCATCCAAGCAAAACAAAAAGGACGGATTTATTTATTTTTTGTCAGTGGAGCATGGTCCCTAAACGGGATATCCACTAATGAGGTAATTGACTAACGAGATATCCAATCAGGAGCCACAGTGCCGGAGGGTGGGAAGGCGGCTGCTGTCGACGACACAATCGAGTGATTCCCATTTTACACACACACACACACACACACACACACACACACACACACACACACACACACACACAGGCAGGCATGTATGCCCACGCACTCTTCAACAGAGAGAATATTTGGTCATCACCAGCTGCCTGTGATCAAGCGATGTTGCTTGTGGGGTTTATATCGAGGGAGACAGATTGTATATGGGTGTGGGAGGTGTGGGAATGTGTGTGTCGGTCTGTGTGAAAGGGGGAAATGTACAACAAGCGGCAGCATAATTGACTTTACAATAAGGTGCCAGTGGCTATTGCAACACCCCCACACACACACACACACACACACACACACACACGATAAGCTAAAACGTTAATGTCTGTTCACATAGAAAATGTGCTTGCATCGTCTGCTCCAACAGTCAACAGGCAACATTAAAAAACACACAAACAACAAGGTTTTAGCTCCGATTAGTTTCAACATCAGAATTGTTACCCTCGGTTATTGTGAGGATAGATACAGATGCCATCTGATTGAAAAGAGGAAGAGGGGAGGAATGGCATTACTGTCAGGATCCTGCAGAAACCGGCAACAAGTTGACTGGTAATATGAGGTTTCTCTGACACCCTGACTACATTTTGTATATTATATTGTGTTCATGTTGAGGTGAAGGCTACCATACCGCTTTATGTTCTGAGTAAGTCCCATGACTGCTGCACTGATCGAAAATAGGGCCCCATTTTTCTTCATACCTGAGACGTTGGAATTTCTCCGCTGCCAGACCTCCCAGATTTGAGGCACAAACCTTCTGTGTTGAACATTTTCACTACATGACAGACACTGTAATTTAACAAATAAATACAGAATTGCACTGTAAATGTATGTAGGTGTCAGGAATGTTTGTGATGCTCAAATACTGATCTTTACTTTGTTTACTCCTATTGATTTTGTGTTTAAGTGACATTTATCTTTCTTAAGTGTTTCAGCTGATAAGAGAGGAATGTTTTGTCACCAGTGACACAGAACACATACATTCTGGAAGATTAAACAGTTCAGACAAGTCTGAGAGCAATCCTGGTGGCACTGTTGCACATTGAAGCGAGATATTGATGTGGCATCTGTTTTTTAAGAGGTGAAGCAGACGTGGTCCCCAGCCACCAGTTCACATTACTTTCAGATAGTGGTGATTTGGATGCAATTTACTGCACTCCATTGGACCATGTATGTGTGTGGCCATAGGTGTTTTGTGTGTAATCTCTAATAACGCAGTGATGGACTGTGGTGTGTAGCCATTTTGAGTGAGATGGACTGAATCTAAGTATTGTACTGTCTGCTCTGATACTCTCTCCCTCACTCTGTCTCTACCTCGCTTTCTCTCTCTACTATTTTTTCAGCCTCGCACACTGCCTGCAGGAAAGGAGGAATCTTCTAAAACAGTTACTTATCTACATCTCATTCCCTCTTTTCACTACGTCTTTCCTCTCTACACTATCAGAGCAGGAAACAAACACACTCTAAAATCACACACATGCACAGGCAGGGCAGTTTTGGGCCGTAAATCCAGCGCCAACCAAGAAGCTGTCACCAGCCACACGTGATAAATTAGGAGCTATTGTGCGGTGTGTGCATGTGCAAGTATGTAGACTATGGGTGTGTGTGATTGGGATGGGAATTTATGGCTTTCAGTTAAATGAAGTGAACAATGAGGTCACACTTAGAAAATCATCAAAAGGAGAGAGAGGGGGATGAACACAGTGAGGTACAAGCATGTCTATCCATTATGCCAAGTCCAAAAGGGAAAAGAGGGACTGTTTGTGCTTCTGTATATAATAAAAAGACAAAACAAAAATGCAGTGTCTAATAGTTAGCAATCATCCAATCTCCATTAATCTCATAAAAACAATATCTTGATAAAAAATAATGGAATTGCTCTTGCATTTACTGTTTTGGCCCTCTAAAGCAGAGGGAACACGTTAATAATGTAAAACTTGTTAGCAAACATTGGCCTATTTACACATTATGATCCATGTTTTAACATGTCATTGTTGTGATGTCATGATCCTTGCCCTGATCACTGCCTAAATAGAAGAACCAAGCATAGCCTGAGTTGACTGAAAAGTCCATATCCTAAGCATGAATACCTATCTGTAGACTGAGAGGACTCACATGACACACTTGAACGGCTAATCAGCTCTAGGTTTCTTTGCTTTAGTGTCCTTGAATGAGTCATACAGCAGCTCTTTAAATCAGACCCATTGTACTCTAGGAACCATGTCGTCGTCCATTCTGCTCTTCCAAGAACTTTTGGTTTCAATCACATCGACTTCAACAACATCAACATGTTGAGATGACATGACATCATTGAGCAGCAGGACACAGGACAAGTTACCTAGCAACAGCCATGGTGCAGCTAACATGCTGCTGCTGGAAAACTGGAAAGCCCTTTATCTACAACTCTAGCGTGGATTGTGTCTCAAGGGGTTTGCTGAACGGATGCAATATTTCTTTTCCAAAGCGATGCATTTTTATCTTACACCTAATAATGAGATTTTTTCACCAAGGTGTTGTATTCACTTTGAACTACTTTTTCATAGAAATGAGAGTTAAAGGGGTATGCCTATCAAATCATGCAGGTTAGATGGGGGAGTGCTGTATCAGACACTTTTTATGTGAGTAATGGGGTCAGGCAGGGTGGGATATTATCTCAACTCTTGTTTGACTTTGACTGAAAACTTGTGCTGTAGTTAAAGTCTTGTTAACCAGGTTGGGTTTCTCATAAATCATCTTTTTCCATAATTACTACAGATTGTTAGATTTTTCCCTTCCTTGCGGTGTTACAGACGTGCAGTACATGCTCCCAATATGGTCCTGACTTTGACATAAGACTTATTACCATAAAGACAATTATATTATAATTAGATGCAAATAGGGTAGAAAATTAAACTTCCCTGAGTTATCTTGGTCATCTTTTTATAAATGATCCAATGGATGATTTAGATACATATCAACAATGATAGAAAATACAGAATATGCTCTGGGCAACACACTTGTACAGTATGTACAGTTCATATGAGCTCAACTGATGCCCAGATCTCATTGTTCGGGGATTACTGTATACTCTGCTCACCTAAGGTATAGGTATACAAAGAGCAGTATGACAGCTGCCTACAATGATGCCACAGGAATGTTATTGTGTGTGCAAAGATGTTACATTGTGACTTATGATTGTCAGCATAAATGTACCAATATGTCAGGTAGTGATAAGGACCTTGTAAAGAACAGCTTAACCGAAGCACTGTTGAAACCTACCAAAATTTGCTTGTCTTCTACATACTGAACCTTCTACTGAAAATTCAGAAGAAAATGCAGATCCAAAGAGTCTTTCATACAAATAGGTCACAAAAAGGTTCAATTTCCAGTGTTACTGATCACTGATTTGACACCTGGAGTACATCATCAAGTGAGGGAAAGCATTGAATTGTTCTCCATAAAGGCCTACTGTATCTGTGTCAGGGACTTAGGAATTATCTGGCGAGGGAAACACAATAGATGAAGTGTCAGAGTGGTCGAGACTGTGATAGACAGAAAAGGAACAGCAAGGCAAAAGACAAGCAATGTGAGTGAGAGACAAAAACAGGCAGGTGCTTGGAGCTCAGAGCCGTTGTTGAACAGCAATGATAACCTGCTAATTCCAGAGTACACATACAGTAATTGATCCAATTATCTCACAACAGCACCCTTCTCACACAGTCTGAATAAAACACATCACATTTAGAAATACAATCAAATTCAGTCAAAGCCCTTCCATTTATCTGTTAACTCATGTAACGTGTGTAAGAGTGATTCTGTGTGAGCAGGTTTTGTCACGAGAGAGACAGAGATAGAGCAAAGCAAAGGGGTACATTAGGCATGCAAGTTTCATATTTAACATTTCAGAACTTTGCAAAGGCAAGAAAATTGCAGTCTAGGACACTCCTGGGAACCTGATTGAGGACCCTTAAGGCATTGTGCTTTAATGTTCAAAAATACCTGAAATATTCTTAAAGTCAAGATTGTGCATGCGGTTATGCAAGCCACCACACAATGCACGCATGCTCAGGTTCTGGGTTTAACTAGAATTACTGCCTTTCAGTTGAATGCCTCCGCCAACTAGTCAAGTTGCCGTTTACATCGTTGTCTGTCCAGGCTCATATATGATATGTAGTGAAGACTTTCATTCATTTGTCATTTCATAATTTAATTTAAGGTATTAATGCATTTAGTGGCAAAATGTGGATACGTCACACACATCTTCAACCTGGCAGCACAGAAGAGCTATACAATCACCACAGTTTCAGGATTGGTGTCACCAATTCAGTATCTGATCAAAACCCCTTCTGTTCCTGGCATCGAAAAGAGTTTTTTGCAGAACATTACAATGTCACAGTGAAGTTTACCTTTGACCTTTTGGATATAGAGTGTAATCACTTCATCATTTTATCCTATTAGACATTTTTTTGTTCAGAACCAGAGAAAGGAGCCATTTCAACGAGGTCCTATATGTGATTCTAGGCCACAAATACAATGTCTTTATAGAATAAATAATTATGAATCCAAAAATCAAGTCACGTAATCTCCATTATCTCCTCTTTTTTAGCATGATAGCTAACACCAGGGCCTTTCCAAAGAGTTTCAAGTTTCAGTGCGATCGTAGCCCTACAAGCATTATTACACAAGGAAACCAAGCAACACAAAGATTGGAAAAACTGAGTGTTGCTGAGATATCGCGATTTACGAAAATGTGACAGACATAAGGTCACAGTGACCTTAACCTTTGACCTCCAAAATCTGATTAATTCACCATCAATGTGTTTATGTGCCAAATTTGAAGAAATCCTAAGATATCTTGTTCACAAGAATGGGATGGACATTTTTACGGATGGACAACCTGAAAACATAATGCCTTCGCCAGCACGGAAGCATAAAAAGTGAAAAGAAAGCAACATTTGAAGATGGAGAGTGTAATAAAAAGTATTTCAGAGGAGAAACGGGTAAATCAAAATGTATACGTTTTCTTATGGCAATGCATAGCATTGTGCAAAAGTGATGTCAAAGGAGATGGAGGCCATGGTGACAGGGACTACAATGAGCAGGGTGACCTAGTGGTTTGAGATGCCATCCAATTACTGAAAGGTCACATGTTTGATCACAGAAAAAGCCACCGAGGGTCCATCAGCAACCATGTATCATGTCAAATGGTCCTTGAGATAGACCCTGAATGTGCCTGCTCACTCAGTTCAAGTTCATGAATGGTAAACACAATGGTTGACCCTGTATATTAATCAAACTGAGAAAATAGAAAGGGGCAAGTTCTATTAGAGATGTGAAAAGAGCTTGCACTTTGAAGGACAGTATGTGAAAGTTGTATTTTAAAATTGTAAAATATGATCAAAATTGTTCAAAGGCTACAGCTTTCATGCCAAATTGCAGAACAATCCAATATAGAAAAAGGAAGAAAAAATAGACACCCTTGGGTCAATGGTAACATACTCTATACTGGAGTCAAACTCAAGTCTGTTACCCGCTCTCTTTCAGGCTTGTGCTTGTTCACATACCTATCTCAGTTTATATTACAGAAGCTGTCGGCGTTGAATCCAGGCTCTTACATTCATCAAATATGGCTAAATGTGCAAGAAATAAGTATTTGATGTCTCACTTAGAGAGCTTAGGCTTGCTAATGTTAAGTACACCAATAGATACCTGGTCAGCAAAGCTCTAATTTGCCACTCAGCAAGAGCCCTTTTCAGCTCTGTGAAAATTAAGATAGCTTGTCAATTTCAGTTAATATCACAATATTACAGCCACAGTAGCAACCGAAAGCTTTCTCAGGTTCTGAAAATGCAGAATGTAGAGCAAACAATCTTGATTTCAGGTTGCCAAAAACCTCAAAACAAAGAAGACAATACCATAATTTAATTTTGTTCTTTGTTTTGGTAAACTTAAAGCTATAAATCAGTCCTATATCTGAAGAAATACCAAATACAACAACATTAAACCCTAGTAATTGTAAATTCTGGATTTTCAAACTAGAGGGGAATGATGGTTCAGTTCATGTAAAGGTCTCATTTCTTACTTAGGAGATGACTAAATGATGACTGAATAGTAACTTTGTAGCACTTATTTAAAATAGTAAGCTCAGTACTAAATTATATAATTTAATATTTTTTACAATTAGTAGATTCGCAAATAATCAGTATGCTTAGTTTCCTTTTTCATAAACTGTCAACTTCATAAAAAAGAGAATATACAAGGGGAGGATATACAGTAAGGATGCAATCAGGTACGTTTGGGTACAGGAATTCAGGATTCAAGGAGAGAGAATGGATTTTGCAGTGGAGAGAGACGAGAGGGAGTGAGGAATGGAGCAGAAGATTGAAGAGAAAAAAGAGATGAATGAGGGGAGTCTCCTACTGAAAGGTCAGGTGTTTCTGCTGCAGTTAATGCTTTACCTTTTATCTTCTTAGACAGTGCCAGACAAGAGGCACAATGACAGATAACCGATTATTGCCAGGTATCACTCAATAAAACCGCTTGCATTAAGGTAGAGAGACATCTGTGGAGGATGAAGTCAATTAGTCCCCATTGATGCTGGGACCAAAAATGCACTTCTTGTTATTTTCTCCTCCTCACACCCTCCCCATTCTGGTGTGCTGTTGACACACTGTAGAGGAAGTGTGCCACCTCTATCTCAGGTTTTGCTCCAGTTTGTTTCACCTTTGCAGAGGTGGTTGCAGTTTTGTTTTACATTGGTTTTAAGTGGTGCATTTGATGTGAGGTCAGGACCAGGGAGGGAGGGGGTTTTATGGCATCTCACAGACTAGTGAAAATGGAGGTTGTGTAGTGGGCACATGCTACAAGAAAGGATGCGTTAAAAGCAAGATAACTGCTTGGGGTGTTTTAGAGCAGGGAGTGTTGGTTCTCACTTCAAATTGAACAACTCCAGCTTTAAGAGCTGTTATGTCTAATACCCACTGTTCACTGAAGACAAAGGTTTGGCTAGTGAGCTCTTTTGTTTCTGTCACTTTGCCAGCTGTCTCCATCTGACTTTCCTAATGTGTGAAATCCCAGACCTCAAGCATGCAGGAAAACAGAAAAACTTTGTAAAAGCTGGTGCCACATTTGTGAAGTTGTTTCACCTCATTCTTATTGGTGTCTAGTTACTGATAGTTGCAGAAGAAGTATTCAGATTATTAAAGTGATAAAATTAGTGAAAATAAATAAAAAGAAGATGAAGAGTAATTTCCCAAATTATATTAAAATGGGTACTTTCTTGGAACACAATGAATATAAAGCAGAGAAGTACTTGCCTTGCCTCTTAGTGAGTGTGAAATAAAATAATAATAATAATAATAATAATAATAATAATAATAATAATAACTTTGTAAACTAAGTTTTAAAGGTGCTACATTAATAAAGTGCTTTGACAGACAAAGCAAGGCAAAAGCAGGTTATCTAGAGCTTAATATAACAACAGAGAGCCAAACAGTGGGGCTAAACAAGCAGGACAATATTTAGGTAATTAAAAATAAGAAGATAAAGGATGCAAAACATAGTAGAGAGAAGACCAAATAAAACATGACAAATAAAAATATGCATAAAAAATCAATACGTAAAATAAAATAAATAAAAATAAAGAGCAATTAAAAATAAAGTCTTTAAAACTGGGATTTATGAAGTGATTTAAAAAACTTTACTGATCCTGCAAGCCTTATCTCCCCAGGCAGGCCGTTTGAAAGCTGGGGCTGATTTGCCCTGATGGAAAAAGCACGGCCACCTTTAGATTCAAGCCTCGACTCTGGAACGGCCAGAAGGGCCCCACCTGAGGATTTAAGGCTGTGACTTGGCTCATACTATAGCTTGGAGCCAGACACTGATGAGCTTTAAAAGTGATCAGTAAAATCTTAAAATCAATTCTAAATCGAACAGGGAGCCAATGGAGAGAAGCCAGGATGTAGTGATGCCAGTGATATAAAACTAGTGAGAAGACTAGCTGCTGTGCTCTGAACTAGTTGGAGGTGGGAGAAGATATGAAAATAACCCATTTTACCCATTGACTATCATTAATGAAAGCCTTGTTAATTGGCTTACCAGGAGACTTTTTGAAAGGTCTTGTGGAGGCTTTGGTCAGGCCTTACTTTTGATTTTACTTTTGTGAGGAGTTGTACAATAGGACAATGTGCAAAGGGCTGCTGTTTTTTGTCATTTCGTTATTGTAGTAAAATGTACAAATTGGCTGAACATCCATGTGAGACATTTGCATTCAGGAAGGATGTCCATTATTGGGACAGTTCCAGAGTACAAGTATAAAAAAAAACATGCTAGACATACCAATGGGACTACAGTTGAATAAAAACTCATCTTTTGTATTCATGAAAACAGCAAAATTTCAAAGTGGCTTGTTTGGTGCATATTTTTTCATGTAGTTCTTAGTCTCGGCCCTCCTTTGCTACCAGATGGGTCGGACCCAAGAGTTTGCTGGGGGGCAGGGGGAGAAACGGGTAATTGCATTGTTTAAATTTCATATACTACTTTAATAAAAAAAATATTACCTGGCTGACGATGGGAGCAGCAGGACGCAAAAAATGAAAATTACTGTTGCACTAGTCTGTACATCTTGCCGTGCCAACCTTGCAATAAAGGTTTCCTAAATGCCATGTATATACATTTGATGTCAGCTTACTAATTGATTACGGGTTTCGTGTAGATTTGGATTTTTATACTTTTATTCCACTTTGTTTAAACGGCAAAGTGGAGAGGCCTCGTTCACCTGTTTGGAGCTGGCTGGTGAATGTGAAGCTTGTATAGGCCTGGCTGGATACACCGTGACCCTTTTTGTGGATCTACTGATCGCCCTTTGGATAACTTTTTTTTCCGTGTCATTGGATTACGGCAAAATACAGATCTTTTTTCTTAACATGTCTTAACGTTTTATGGTGTGAATGCGCTTTGTTTCGTTTGGAGAGGAATCTCAACAGACTGTAGGTTGAACACTCATTGTTCACTATTACATTTTAGTTGAATTTAAGTTTCGGGGCATTCCGCCACCGTCTGTCTCTTCCAGGAAGAGCTCTGTGCAGCAGTGGTCACAACCAGAAACCTCAAGGCTCTTTAATATGTTAGTGAAGATCAGTGGCAGATGTTTCTGAGAGAGCAGAGCATAGCTGAGGTGAAGAAAGCTTTATAAGCCTCCCGTAAGAAATCAGGTGATCATTTCCTTTTGTTGTGTTGGGTGTTCACTGTCAAAACAAACGTGTATCTGCTATGTGAGGCAGTGAGACATATATGAATATATATATATATATATATATATATATATATATATACTGCTGCTATTCACACTGTACTTATTTATGTTCATACTGTATTTATGTTGACCTTATCTTTATATTCACACTGCACTATGATAGAATTTGTACAATCCATTGTAAGAAAAAATAATTTTAACACAATCGCACTTTACTTCTACTTAACGTTTTTATTTCTTACTGTAGCTTTATTACTTTATGTTGCTGATCGACTCGCTCTTTTCGAAGCCTTTAAAGTACTGTAGTGTTGGCATTTGATTTTTGTTTTTAATTATGTTTATTTTTGCAACGTGTTTGCAATTATGTGCTTTCTATTTACATCCTGAGCTATGGATTTGGAAGGAAGAAAAGCACACATACAGACTCACGTGTGCAAAGATTTGCAGGTTGCAGAATGCAGTGGGAGACACACAATATGCTTACAAAAATGAAAGAATTTTTTGTCATTCACTGGGATAACAACATGATACATTTCACTTTGCCTGAAATGGCCTCTTGGTATTATTAGCATGCCTTATTCAAATCAAAAGACACACAGCTGGAGGCGCTGCTAACGGCAAGCTTGTGGGCCAAGCAAATTGGAATAAAAACACTAAGATCACAACCTGACAATGAGAAACAATGTCAATTATGCTTGGTTTTTAACTCTGTGTGAGCATGTGAGTGAGAGTGTGTGTGTAACAGTGTTCAAATGGAGAGTCTAATATGTTACTTACTGTATGTTACTCCCCTTGTTGTTCACTTTGAATCAAACTATGAATGATTCATACATAAATGTCTCTCTAGTACCTGGATATACAACAGGGATGCCAACTTTTCAATTTAGTGAGGGAATTTAGTGAGATTTGTTATTGGTGAAAACCAAGTAGGCCTTCTGTGTAATTACCCACCGCAAAGGTTTGGGTCATCACTCCTCAAAACCCTTTCAAATTCACAATTTTAAAGCATTTGTAGATGAAAAGCCAAGTCACAAATTACGGTCAATGATGAATAAATAAGGTGGATCAGCAAGAGGTTAAACAAACTGCAGAGAAAGAAGAGACAGCTGCTAATTCTAAGGACATCTGAAACATGATGCATCATTAGTGATGTGTTAAATAAGACACCACAACTTCAGTGGTAAGCAGCCCATACTTGTCTGTATAGGTTTAGTTTTATTTAACTTTTCAGTGCAGTTCTGCAGCTTCTGCGTTTGTTTTAGATTTAATTATCTTTAATCACATTGTTTATCATGTTGTCATATTATTTCCACACATCTCAAATTTCTTAGCTGTTTAAATATTAATATGCACATGCATGTAAAAAGTTGCACTCATATTGAAGTTGTCATTTATAAATTAGTTTTTCTCTGCGTGAGAGCGTGTGAAAAGTGTTCACCCTGACAAAACATATAAACAATAGCAAGCCGGCACAGTAATGTGAAACTCACTGAAAAAAAAACTGAACCCAACTGACATGACCGCTGCGGCTACATCCAATTCCACCGGGCGAACCTCCGAGGGCCCCTCTCCTGCTAAACAGGTGAAAAAAAGACTTAAAAGCAACAGGACTTAGTGCCGCTGACCTGAAGAAGCTCATCGCTGGCTATATTGTCGAGGACATGCTGCCAATTTCCACTGTTGACTTTGAATCGTTCCGACGCATCGTAGAAAAAATACCGACCAAACATGGTGTCAAGCTGTCGCAGAGAAAGTCATTTGCTGGATACCTTGAGAGAGAATACGACATAATGGACGCTAATTTGAAGGTTGCACTCAGAGATGTAGACTTTGTTTCCACCACTGCTGACATCTGGACAGTGAATAACAAAAGTTTTATGGGTGTAACAGTTCACTTGATTAATTCCACTTTAGGCTGAAAGGTCTATTGCTTTATAGTGTATTCAGGTCGTGCATCATGTTTTTGAAAAGTAACTAGTAAAGTAACTTATTACTTTTGAAAATAAGTAATCAGTAAAGTAACTGGATTACTTTATTGGAGAAATAATCAGTAACTAATTACTATTTCCAAGTAACTTGACCAACACTGCATATAAATAGTTAAGAATAAGATATTTATGTCCGAGGCCGACCCGAGCCCGACACAGTTAAAATAAATTTTTTTCTCATACTAATGATGCATAGGGTTGTTTGTGTGGAAAGCCAGCTTTTATTAAGCAACTGTAGGAAGGCATTCGAAAATGTCAACAGATGAGCGCTTCAGCGCACACAGGGCAACAAGCGCACGTTAACACAGGCACGCACCTACATAATAAGCTGTTTTAAATTTAAAATGTTCGTGCTGATGTAACCGAGCCCGGCCCGAACATCAACATTCGGGTATCCATCCTCTAAAACACACACACACACACACACACATTGTGAGGTCAGTTTTTCAGTCACTCATCATCTTATGCATTTGCGTATCAGACCGTTACAATGTTGATCTTGTGATCTGTGTTTAAACATTTATCTATTTGACTGGCCAGCTGCCTGCCTGCGTCTGTTATGTTTTTCATGTTTGTAGACCAATGAAGAAAATTTTAACAAAAGAAAGATTACGAATTTTCAGACTGATATCATGATGTGGCGTATTTATGACACGCCAATTCGTATGCCATTTTTGGCGTGTTATCTTGACGCTGATGATGCATGGCCTCCATTGACTTACATTACCTTGCGTAGTAGTATGATTGGGAGGTTGGTCAGGGTGGCGGATGCGTAAAACACAGGACTTTCACCCAAGAGACCGGGGATCATGTCCCGTGTGTCACATTTCCTAAACTCAACCGTTGCTTTCTTCTTTTCCTAAACCCAACCCGCGTCACGTTTCCTAAACTCAACAGTCGCTTTCTCGTGATAACACGGCAAGTGGCGTGTATGTTTACTAGATAGCTCAAAATGTGTACAGATAACACGCCACTTGACTTAAGAAAGTGGACGTGTATGTTTACGCAAAGTCATGATGTCATGTTGGAATCTTGAAGGTGAGGTAAAAAAACAAACAATATAGACAGAAATTATGAAAACGCAACTAATCTAAAAAGAAAGAAACGAAGATGGCAACAACAACATACTGCTATAAAATGATAGAAGTGATGGAGTCAATGAGTAACCAACAAAGACATCTTCAAAGATGAAGACCTAACGGCTAACCATATAATGAATGGATGGGACTGCATCTTGATAAGAGGCAAAGTTAACGTAGCACATTCACTAGAATCATTGAATGAGTATTGTTTCACTGAGAGAACATTTCACCATTCAGTCTGGCTTTCTTCCCGCATGTGTCTCCCTCCTTTTCCCTTTTCTAATTTAATACAAAATGAAGTATTTAATAAGTTTACATGCTTGTGATAAATGGGCAAATTAGCACTCGTTATTGTGGTGTAATCACACTTATGAGGGATTACAGCAGCCGAAACATAATCTTTGCCTCTAGTCAGACAGGTTTAAGAGTATAAGCCAGGTACCTAGAGCCAACACCTTAACCCAAACTACTACGACAAAGCCAACACCAAAACCCTTCTTAGGAATGTCATGGATTCATATTTGTCCAGAAGGCCCACTAAGTATTTTGCTTGTGGCTCGGCTTTGAATAATGTAATGCAAAGTCTCTCTTACAAACTTGCATAACAAATCAATCCATCTCTGTGTATGCAGGATGTAAAAAATCTTAAAGTTCTTTATTAGCATTTTATTTATACTCCTTTATTGTTGTGAATAAAACATTGGTTTCAGCTGTAAGCTGCATGTTAGTGTGATGGTTTGAATTACTATGTATCGGTGTGTGGTTTCAGAGGGGTGTACATGTGTATCCTTGGGGTACTAAGCTATTGGAATTCATTGCTCCAGGCTGCATGTCCTTTACTTGTTCCCCCACACACACACACACACACACACACAGTCTGCTGAATGTGAGCCAGCATATCAGCTATTATGTCAAGCCAAGGGAGCAAGCCAAGTCCAAACAATTTGTGTTGTTTCAGCTCCTTTTCTTTTCCTTTGATGACATCTACATGTATGTAGTCTATATCCAAGACCTTCCACTTCAGGATTGCTCAGTTGCCGCCGGAAATAATGTCCTCTTTTTCGGCCGGATGTCTGCTACCTCACGCTTTCTTTGTATTGGAATTTTAAACTCCGGCCGATTTATGAGGACTATGGTTGACTGCTCCTCAGATCTCTGCAGGGTAAATGAGACAGCTAGCTAGACCATCTGTCCAATCTAAGTTTTCTGTTCCATGACTAAAACAACTTTTGAACGTACACATGTTCCACCAAAACAAGTTCTTTCCTGAGGCACGGTGCGATTGGTTACGATTGGTTTAAAGAAACGCTAATAAACCAGGGTATGTTTTTCTCCCATCCCAGAATGCTCTGTGGACTCACCGCTTCTCCGCAGCGCTTTGGAGGAAGGTCTGGGAATGGAGACTAACATTTATGAAACAAAACTTGATATGTATTCATTTTAATTTGTCTCGGTGCAACTGGTGCAGACACACATTTAACAAACCTTATATATTTGCTGGCACAATACAATGCAATACCTTACTCCAGTTTGGTTTTGGTTTTCAAGTTTAAAAGGTATTTGTTTGCCTTTCAATATCAGTGAATTCCTGACCACAATAAAAAACATTTAAACCTTCTTTTCATGTTCCTATACCTCAGAGCCCATCAATCTGAGGTCAAGTTTCTTTTATTTCTTTGCTCACAAGTAGTTTTTTATGGGTATTTTATTTCAGAGGATCAATGTGCATTCAATCAAGATTCAAGCATTAATATTCAGGTAGCGTATTACAGCAGATACAGAGATCGAACTCTGTAATCCAGATGTAAGAGGTGTAGAAACTCAATGCTGCCCATTTACTTTTTTGGAATTCAGCATGAAGATTTTGTAATGCACAACAGGGGTTCATGTTTTTATATTTTTTTCATTTATCTGGATGATGATATTTCACTGTGTACCCTCAACAGTACAATACAAACAACTTAATTGCTACACATACAAATAAACAAATTATTCATGGCCAGAGAGAAAGAGAGGTTCCAGGTTTCATTTATTAACATTTGACAAGGCAGTGTTCAGCAGCATAAAAACAGTTTTTGAACATTGAATCCTGAAATCCGTCCAAGAGCAATCAACATCATAGGCATTTAGTTAAGAGCATGAACCCTAAAATAAACAGGTGTTTCATAAGCAGGAAAGTTCATGACTTTTGGTTGTACTTGTGGGCACTACAAATTTCCTACGCTGATGAAGTGAGCAAGTCGTGTTAAGGCTGCAGGCAGGAAACCATGCAGGGGGGATGAACTGTCCTTGAGTATGTTGGTGAGGGCGCGCAGGGTGGCCTCATCATGCCTTTCACTCAGTGTTAGAGAAGAAGAAGTCAGAGTGCCAGGTGGTCGGATAGCTCAGTTGGTAGAGCGGGCGCCCACATATAGAGGTTTACTCCTCGATGCAGCGGGCCCGGGTTTGACTCCGACCTGTGGCCCTTTGCTGCATGTCATTCCCCCTCTCTCTACCCTTTCATGTCTTCTGCTGTCCTATCAAAATAAAGGCTGAAAAATGCCCCCCAAAAAAAGAAGTCAGAATGCCAATGATCTAACAGCATTGTTATTTTGCCCTCTCAAGCTCCTCGGAGAGGCCTTTTGTCAGCCAACCCCAAACTGGGTAGGCACTCAAGAATTGAACAAAAGAAAGTCAGGTAAATTTGTTTTAGAACGTCACACGGTTGACCAGTGTTTTGGCAACACTGTGGTAATGGATCGTTGGCCGCGTCTTTAGCCCGTCTTAATAACTTTGATGATGACATTACGTTTCTTATAAAATGTATTTTCTGTTGCAAAACTAGTAGTATATAAATCTAATTTTCAAGAGACTGTCTTGACATACTCATGGGCAAATACTACAGACAAAATACCTCAATAAAAATAAATAAAACCACTTTGTATTTCAAAGCACTGAGCAGCAGTCAGCCTCTCTTGCTACTGCTGCTGATAACTGATCATTTAAAAGTGCATTGACTTTCTAGTCAAACTGAATATTTCAGTATTACACTTTATTGGATAAAAAAAAAAAAAAAAAAAAAAGGTTGCAGGTTTAAAGATCAATGATCAACTGTGCTCAGTGATGTTGCAGAGGCTGAGGAAACCTAATAACTGGATCCCTTCCAAACCTGTTTGCTAAAGACAGAACCTCACCACAGTCTGCAATATCATCCACGCTCTCTCTCTCCTCCTTCCCCTCATTTAATAATTCATACAAACACTGGAAGGTTATTGGGCTGTCCACCCTTCTGTATGAAACAATACTATAAAAAGCATGCCAAAGTTGCAACAATCAATATATAAAAATGTACACAACACATAGAAATCTAATAGATATTTGGCACATTCTGAGACTTGCAATAAAATAAAACATAACCCAATAAGATTTGAATGATACAATTGTTTGCATGATCAAAACTGTTGCAGCTTGTGTGTTGTAACACAGACTTTAATTGCATACACAGTAGTTAGGTTAATCAGTGTTTTGTATTCTTTTTTCTTTCTCCTGACTTACTTTTGTTTTCCAACTAATTTTGTATGCTGAGGAAATGAAATGTAGATGCAGGGACAAAACATGCAATTAGTTTTTGCCTGGATAAAGAACAACCACTGCAAAGAATGACTGCTTACAGTGCAATCATTTAAATAGTTTAATAATATATTAAAAGAGGGAATGCATTATTATTTTATGTTGTTCATGACTGCTTAAGACGTCGTTTTACGACAAAGATCAGACAGAGGGAATAGGAAATGTGTATCTGTCTGTCACCTCTCTGTCTCTTACCTCTCAAAACTATTTCCCATTTGCGTCGTCTCATCTTGATTTCTGCCTCTTCACCTTTCAGACGTTGTCCTATCAATGCATTCCTACTCTACCCATTATCGCCATATATCCATCCACTCATCCATTCTTCAAATTCTTGCTCTCCCTTCCCTCCCAATGCCGTATATATCCATCCATTCCTTCATTCATTCAAAAGCAGCCTTTTATTAACTGTGCTGCTGAGATGAAAAGAGTGCCATTTAGCTAATTAACACATTACTCTTTAGATCAATTGCAATAGAAAGGATTTTTGTTGATTTATTTCTTTTAATACAAACAGTCAGAATTTTCACAGTCTATGCTTCATCATTGCCTTGATTGATGGTGTGTAATTATGGCATAAAAATAAATCAATCAACCTCTAATATATTATCAATATTATTTCTCTGATAAACCCATCAATTTTAAGAGCATAACCTCAAGCAAACCACTGAAGAAAAATGTCAAGGTAATTCCTGAAACATGGATCCATAATGTATGCATGTAAAATCTCATGTTTATTATTATCACAAGTGTAGAGCCTAAAGCCTTTGAGCCAAATCCTTGTTCCATTATCAGTGTTGTTGCTGTGCCCGCTCAAGGCTACAGCCACTTCAGTCGATGGGTCAATACTCCTGTCAATGCCTTTTCTTTGCCCATACATATGATACATGTTACACTGTGGATTCACTTCCATTTCCTCACATTTGTGGACAAGATGAAAATCTGAATGACTTCTTTGTTTACTGAAACAAGGGCTTGGAGGCCTTGAAACCTTGAAAGCATGAGTAACCAAAAGTGTGAATTAACCATGTACTGCTTATTCCTGTGGATGCATTTGCATTGAAGTTGGTTAAATCCATATAAATATATACGTACACTCCACTGTGTTTTGCACGGATGATTATAACTTTCGAACAAAACGTTTACGGGCTGTGTCCAGGTACAAAATCGAGGAAAATAAGGAAATTAGTGAAGCGTGAAGAGAAGAGACTAAAGAAAACAACAATAAGTGTCCAAAGTTTGGAATCATTTTAAGCTGAAACAAAACAAAAAACTGTACAGTGTGTCTAATGCAAAGCCAAACGTCAATGCTTCAGCAAAAAGCATTCGGTGTAACATTACACACCCAGTCCACAGAGCCGACACGACACAATATAACATTAGCATGTAACGTAAATTAATATGATCCCTAGTTAAGATGAAAGCTCATCCCCCAGGTGACGGGAAGCCCGGGGACCTCACACACTACGGGCACACTATGGTGACACAGAGCTGGTTAGCTAATTGGGTTAGTTGATCATTTTAAGAGACCTTTAGGAGACCTGTTTTTTCTATTGGTCTTAATCAAAGCAAAAATAATTCCTTATCCAATAATCTATGGAAGAATTGTTAAAATACGGACTACTAAAAAACCCATAGTTGCAGCCCTACCACTATATGATATCATTTTCACCGGTCCTGGCAGGGTCTACCATCCCTGGCAAGTATGCATATGGTGTAGAAATGCTGATTTGGGACAAAGTTGAACAGGACTTCTCTTCCTATTGGCAGATCTGACTCTCTATCATCCAGAGTGGACAATACACATCTGCTGTGCAGTGGTAGTGCAGTGTAGTATAACATCAGGCCACAAAAACATGTTGCTGATTGGCTAGCAGGTGACCATTAAAATAATTAAAATGAAAGTGTGTTGTATGCATCAAGGAATGTTAAAAAAACCTTCCTTCAAAGAAAGATGATTTACTCACAATCTATTGTTTTTCTGCAGTAAATGGTGCAATGATTAACACACTTGGCAAAAAGCACACAACTCCACTACTTTAAGACCATTGGACCACAAATGATGTCACCAAATCTGACAAAGGGAGCAAATCAAGATTCTCTAAAGACTGACTGAACTGTATTAGTCCTATTCAAATATAAACAATCTGATGGTATTGTAAAGCTGTTCCTAATGTAGAAAAGTGCTACACCAAAGTGAACTAAATGCACAAGGAGATGTGTTACTGTACCTTCACGGGTACTCATCGAGGACATCAAGGTCATCCAACAAGTTTCCTTTGCTTCTTATCTTCTCTCTCCCTGTTAGGCACACAAGGTGAGTAGACAAATATCAGTGTTTGAAATGAAGCATATATTATGATTCATATGAAAGGGAAGTGATTTAAAATGAAATTTCAGGATTTTATCTGTCCCAATGTTGACATCCTTGGAGTATGCTTCTCCCAGCTGAGAGCAATTTCATTGGAGACTGTGTATACTGACTGTGTATACTTATCTTAAAGTTTTTGTGTAAACCTGATTAACATTTAAAAGAGAAAAGGATAAACTTTAAAAGGTAAGAATAAGTTAAAGTGCGTTGCAGTTGGACAGAAAAACTGGAATCGACTAGCAAAAAGGTCTGTTCTTCTTAAGGAGGCTCTTGTGTCTCAACTTGTACAGTACACGGTTGTATCAGACTGCCGCAGCCAGTGTCCTTTTTGTGCTATTGTACGCTGCAGGGCTGGCAACGTCAATTCAGGGGACACATGGAGTCTGGGAAAGGCTACTGTAGCTCTGACATTGGACTGAGTCCGGGCTTACTGGCAGTGTTGGAGGAAAGGATGTTAGCAAAACTCTCTGTTATAATAGGCAGTGACCTCCACCCCTCTCCATGACGTGCTGTCAGTCCAGTGGAGGACCTTCAGTCATTTGCTCGTTTCACAAAGCTATGCCAAAAAGCCCATCAGGCGCTGAGTTGCCAGCTACCAGCTTACCCTACAATACCTCTTCCTACAGTGCCATCAGCAGCAGCATTAGCTGTTGCCAGCTGGGAGGGTGCTCAGAAATATTTTTTATGCATAACCCATCCCACACCATTAACTTAAAGAGCAGCCGCTGAGCATCATTATAAACTTTAAGCTTATCGGTAATTTTATGTTTCCATTGACAATGCTGTCAGTGACACAGATTACACTGTCATCCTTGTCTCATGTTCAATCTTGAAGTTATTCTTTTCTTAACCCAGTCCATCCTCTATTTATTACTATATTTAAGAATGATGATGGTGAGGCAGCATAAGATGTGCATTCCACCCTTTAACAATAATGTTTGTGTTTAGGAGGGAGCCAGAGAGGGTTATAACTTAGCTCTCAATTTATAGCTAAGAGATTTAGACACACTGTACACCATACACAGTATTTTTTCTCAAGCTCAGCTGCAAATTGTTTGGAGAGAGGAGAAAAAGGCTGCTGAGCAGAGGGTGTGAGGTGTGAGCTAAGTGAGAGGGAAACAGGAGAAGAAGAAAATGATTGAGAAGAAGGGAAAAGAGGTAAACAGATTCAAGAGAGGAGAGGATAGTAAAACGAAGGAAGGGAGAGGAAATGAAGAGAGGGGATAACTAGTATATATTTTCAGTCTGGTGAGGGATTTCTTTTTTCTTTTCCTGAGAAACATGGTCCCTTTATTGTCTGCTTCCAATTTACTCAAATCCCCACATTGAGGACCCGTGGAGTTTTGTATTTAGTATACGTCTCTGTATAGCTTTCTTTTGTGTGCGTGTTTGTGCATGCAGTGTCTGTCCGAAAGGCCTGTCATATTTTAATATTTGAGGTTCACCGTGTCACAATTCTTTTCTTTATATTTAACCCTTAAATTGATTCTTTTAACTGACACTCCAACCATCTTTTAATTAAAAAAGTGCAACTGTTTTTTTTTTCAATATTTGTCCTAATTCATTAATTGACAATCCTTGTTGTTGCACCATATCATCTAAAACCTGAAGACATCAGAGCACAGAAACCCACATATCCTGACCACTGTGTCTCA
Organism: Perca flavescens; assembly: GCF_004354835.1. Classification (NCBI taxonomy): domain Eukaryota; kingdom Metazoa; phylum Chordata; class Actinopteri; order Perciformes; family Percidae; genus Perca; species Perca flavescens. The sequence goes on along the minus strand of NC_041344.1, from coordinate 16,022,882 downwards.
GATGTTTTAGTGCACACAATTTAACTGACACTTCTGCTGTAAATTCTTGTCAGCCTGTGTGTATGAAACAAAGAATCCACAACTACATGCGGTTGTTTAATTGTGTGTTCTACAGTGATAATAATCTTGACCTTGGTCTTTATTAGATGCTGACTTTTCTGAAAAACAGTGTTGACAGAAAATAAGGCTATATTTAACCTGATACCTTTGTTATTATCTGGCAGAAGAAACTGCAATATGTCACTTCATATGAGTGTAACATAAAATGAAAAAAACTGTCAGCATTAGATGGAGTCCATTTAAAAGAACTTGGTGAGGCTCCCCTTAAGGCAGGTTGCACCCCTGAGGCTGAGGCATTGTCTAATCTCTTGATGAAAGTATTGACCTGTCTATGATCAGATAATGGGCACTGGTGTTGGACCCAAGCGGTTTCATTGGGATTTGGTCAAACTGTTATTGTACATTTAGTCCACCACATCCAAAGAACGCACAGCAAGTCTATTGTCCAAAATACACCCCCCTCAAAGTGTTTTAGCCCCTGTCTGTTCATTCCCTGTGGGACAATGTACTATAAATCCCTGCAGCAGAATAAGAAAGACAAAACTAACCTGTGGTATCGAGCAAAGGGAGCCAAAGTGTAGCATGTCAAACCTACAGAGCTGCTACACCACTGGGAATATTCAGAGGCTTTATGAACAATACAAATCTAATGTTCCCTCATGACAAAAAGTTGAGGAAAGCAGGAAACTCTCAACTTCAATATAAATCAAATGAGATTTCTGCTAGGAATCTACGGCAGCTTTAAAGGGAGGGTTTTTCCAGGGGAATCATGCACCTTATCACTTTACTAATGGAAATATCTATCCAATACTGCTTTTTTTTTTCTTCTAAAATGCATGTGAAACGTACTGTATCTGCATCATATTATAACTAAATTGAAGTCATTTTCTATCTAAATCTAATCAACTTGTATGAATTTTGTGAAATTTGTTTTTGGGAGTATTTGTGTAATGATCAGTATACTGGTTTTGATGATATTTAGCATGTGATGGCTCCATGGAACATACCCTGGTAATGCATATCCCTGTATACACTAGTCTCTTATTAGCCAGGTCTCTGATGTCAAGTAGACATCCATGCTACTCTTTGTCCTCTCTGCACTGAGTGAGTTAACTCACTTTGGTTCCTGGCAGCCTGGACGCTGCGATTACCATGCTCTGCTAAATTTGGCTTGTGAGTCGTATCACTCATCTAATGAAAGAGCAATGGGTGGTATAAAGTTTATTCTCTGCATTACTGCTGTCAAGACGTTCACTTCAGGATGTAAGTCCTCATTACATCTTGTGGGTTTGTCTGTGCCATATTAGTTTATTATACCTGTCAACATGTTCTTGACAGTTTTAGAGTTATATATACACGTTTCAGCGTATTGCCAAGTCGTAAATATGCTGCTTGGTTTGTATAGGATACATTGAAGAGCAAAGTGTTGAATGCCAGATATTACTTTATTACCTTTTGTTGTCAAAAAAGGCTTTGAACTCTGCAACTCAAGTGTTTGTTTTTCATATGTCGGGAATCGTCTGGCTTTCACTCTTAATCTCCATATTTCTTGCCGTCTCTCTCTTTCTGTGTGTATGTCCTTCCTTATTAATGTCAGTCCCTTAACTAAGTTATGGATCAGTGCCATCTGCTCTCCTTGCAGCCAAATCGAGAGAAACAGAGACAGTCCAAGATAAAGTGACAGACACACAAATATAAAGGTCGGAAAAAGACAGGGAGACGTACAAGAGAAAAACAGGGGAGAGAGACGAGAGAACAAAGTAGAAAGAAAGAGGTCAAGAGAGAAATGCATATAAAAGGAGCATGATGACTATAAATTTATTTTCCATATGGCAGCTGTCTGTTACCTATTGGAAGGTCACATCGCTGTCCAGATGTCACATGATTTTAAAGTGTGTCTGAGTTTGTCAAGAATAAAGGACATTCTGTAGTATATAAGGTATTTACTATGTATTCAGAGGAGGTCTAGGAATTTTATTTAAATCATACTCAAGTATCAAGTAAAATCAGGAAGTGTAATTGAACACATGGTAGTGTCCCACTCCTCTTATTGATATGCTCTAGATTTCATAAATGTACTCCAGTTGTGACCAGTTTTCGTCGTGGAAATATTTTTGTGCACAGCAACATGCATATATGTAATTCTTCCATTTTAGTAAACATTAATCCTCCCCTGTTGCTTTGCAGTGTGAGGCCACAACTGACAGCTTGTACAGCTTGTACACAAATGTAGTGCTGGGACATACAGTACTGTCTGTGTTCAACACAGCAATTCACTTCAAGTTAAATTACCTCTGAAGAGGTTAATACGTTTTATCTGCTCACAGTAATCATGTTAATTAGAGCAGGTAACTGCAATAATCTTTAATACATAAAAGTTTCATCTTTACCATCAGAGAACTGCAGTGGGTATACATTAAGGCTGTAAATAAAAAAAAAATACATATGTATCAATTTTGCAGGTTCACAGGCACAAATAGCCTAGTCACGTACAAAGCACATACAAGCTCATTTTGGAAACACATAAAAAGGGAAAAAATATCTGAAATATAGAAATGTTCTTAATGGCAATGAAGTCTGTCTCCTTATTAAAGTTAATAAAAGACTCAACTAGCTAACAGCTGTACAAGCACATTTTGGGTGCTATCTGAAACTGCTCTCATCTGGCATGTTGAGCCAAGCTTGATAAAACACATGGTAAATCCAAATTTTTTCAAAATCTATTTAATAAAAATCATTGATTTGTACTTACAAATTACAGGGTTCAATTAATTTTAAAAGATCAGTGGCCAGTGTTATGTCAGTAAAAAGAGTCTGGAAAGAGAAAAATAGCATATACTGTAAACAGCAGTTAGTAAGAGCTCTGTGTGTGCCCAACACGGTGCAGGAGCTGAGCATTGGGTGGATTGCCAGCTTAGGCTCGGAGTATTTCATATGAGATCAGCTTACGGTTTTGCTTCTCTACAATAGGCAAGTAAGAATAAAAAAAACTAAATATACAACCCCACAACTGACATTAACTGTAAATGAGGAACACAACCAAAAAAAAATGATTTTAATTTAAAGGTTACAGTAGATTATAATTTAAAATAGTTTTCTTTTGAATTTAGTTTGTGATGGAAAAGCAGTTAAGAGGACACATTTCTATGAAGACTACCATGTAATAATAACACACTAGGAGGCAAGCAGTGAGTAAAAAAGTGAGTGCATAAATTAATTCAAATGCAAGTAGATGAAGTTTTTGTAACATGTCATCCGAACAAGTCTGGAGGCGCAATGTTTCGAAGGGCCACACTGAAAGGCAGGGCGAAAAGCCAGCCATCATAGAGAAAAATGAGATGTGATAAAAAATATGATAATGGCGCACAGTTTTGGATAGTCTCTTCCCAAATGCCCCTTTAGTTTGTGGTTCCACATGGTTGGTGTATTGTACAGTGGGCAGTTGCACACAGTTCAAACTTGCTCTATAGGCTAAATTTGAGAGCAGCACATACAGGAATTATTCTTGGCCAAAATGCAGAGCATGGGCAACAAGTTAACTTGTTGAAAGGAGACTGGCATGTCTTCCAGGCAGATATGTGGGGCGCATCCAATCAACTGCCATGCAGCAAAATTGCTTTTTTAGGGCCAACTCAGTCTGTCTGGTAAAACTGTATCTGCAGGGTAGTTAGCAACTAGTTTGCAACATTCAGATCTGTGCCCAGTTTAGGCCACTGTGTGGGGATCTCTTAACTGTCTTTGAGTTTGTGTGTGTGCGTATGTATGTGTGTGTGTGTGTGTCCGCGCAAGAGCGTGATAGAGAAAATGGTAGAGAAAGGGGGGAGATGAGGGGTAGGCAGGATGCCAGCGTCCTCATTTGACACAGTGAGACACTGACAGGTCTCAAGGTCTGCCAGCACGCACGCGCACACACACACACACACACACACACACACACACACACACACACACACACACACACACACACACACACACACACAAGGTCTGCCAACTCACATCTGTAAAACTTTTTATGGCCAGAGGCTGTTATTCGGGTGGGGGTGCAGGAGAGAGAGCAAGATGGGGAGGGAGATAGTGAGGGATGAGAGGAGGGAGGAGACAGGATCAAGTGCATGAGACCGAGCTAGACATGTACACACACAGGAGAAGCGCTAATAAGCCTTTAAGAGTAAAACTAAAAAGCTGAGGAGATTTTGGAAGGATGGATGAATGGGAAGGGGAGGGAGGGAGGACAGACATTTCCATTGATTTCTGAGAACAGAGGCAAGATGCCCAAGAATCTGACCCAACAAATTTTGTTCCAAAAACTGCAGATTTTTTCATATTCTTAAACCTGTGCTATATAAATGACACAGTGGAGCCAAAGCACATTTTGCAAATAATTTTAAGCAGAATGTCATTCATAAGCTCCACCTCCGCAATTCTCCTGCACATTTTCTCCATATCTCATCTAATGTCTTCTCTTTGCTCATCTTTCATCTCTTGGTTTGTTTACCTTCTGTGCCGGCACTTTAGAGTAGTTGTAAGCACATACAGTATATAATGACAGCACAGGCAGAGCCAAAACATCTTAAAATATGGGAGTTTTTATTTTTTAAATGATCTTGAGAGGCAACTTTTTTAACAGCATGTGCATGCCATTCATTGTTGGAAGGAAAAGTCTATAATTTGTGAACCTAAACTGCAAAAAAAAAAATGGAGGCAAGAAGTATATTGCATTTAGACAGCTTGATTGATTTGCCCACAAGCCGCTCATGGAGGGAAGTGTGTATTTTAATAGTTTTGCTCATTTAAGGGTCAGTGAAATACATGACATGGAAAATATATATTTGCGCTGGCCCCACTAAGATATGATCAGCTATCTGGTAAGCACTTGACCTAAAATATACTAGTAAAGATGCCATTTTACTGAATCTAACTGTAAAACTAATGCATAAAGTAAATATAAAGACAGTATTGAGCTTGACATGACAAGCATGCAGGATATTTTGCAAAAGTGTAGGGTTATTCCAGGTATTTCGGAATTGGAATTGGAGACTTAAATTGGGAAAAACAGGCAGCAACAAATGATATTCATTGGCAGGCATACATCTAAGATGAATGATTTTCCCGCATTCATTTCATCCATTTGTTATTATTATTACAATTTCCTTAAACAACTCAGGTTGCAAAGATGGCTCACAAACTCTTCAGAAAACTAATGTCACAGAATACCCAAATACACTGTCCAACCTTTTTTTGTCCTTTCCTTCATAAAGTGTACAAGGAAGAGAAGGCAACAGCTTGTCTTTGTTTGTGTATTGGACTGTTTGAAACATGGTCAACATTAGGAAATATTTAATATATATAAGATTTCTTACAATTTCCCTCAAGCATGTATTTTCTAATGTGGTTCTATAATTAAGTAGTACATGTATGTATGAATATGTGGGTATATGTATCTGCGTGTGTCAGTGTGTATGCATTAATGTGTGTGTGCCTCCACAGTTCAGCTATACTGCTTAGAGAGCAGTTCCTAAATGTCAGTCTGGCCCCTGCAGGGCTTAACTTCCTGGTTCTGGAGGATTATGGGAAAAATGTCAGGGAGAATCTGAGGTACTGACGAGAGCAAATGAGTGCAAAAGAGAGAGAGGGAGAGACGGAGGGGGAGATAAAGAGCCAGGCACAGAGAATGGGTTTTGGGAATATGGGGATGAATGACAAGAATTAATCATAAGATAATACATTTGCAAAGGGCACACACACACACACACACACACACACACACACACACACACACACACACACACACACACACACACACACACGCAGGTGGCACGTTACATAGCCCATGGCTAAATGGCTCACAGAAGGACCACTGTGCTCTGTATATGTGCGTGTTTCACAGTCACAGGTCAAATTCTGTGACTGACTGTGTGGGCATCTACTTAGCAGACCCTACGGCCAGGTTAGATTAATAAAGAAACAGGAAAGTGAAAAAGTGAAAACAGAAAACCAATCACAGTGACAAGTTGAAAGGAGGAACTTGGTGAATGAGAGAAAAAGACACAATTAGTAATCAACAATATTAATAATGACATCAAGACAGTGGACTATGCTGAAGGGTGCATTAGGGACTGTTCAGTATTCATGGAATGGACCACCAGAGGAAAATAGGGGAGCGTCATGTCTTTTTATTCTTTGTTGAGGGGAGGGTCATCCAACAAGGAAAAATCATTTACTCATAAAGGGCAAGTAATGTTAGCAGGGTTGACAGCAAATGAAGCTGGTTGTTGCGTTTGTTTGTGATCTATGATAAATCCAAAGAAGTTAAAGGTGCCCAAACCACCCTCTTTTTAAGGAGTTTGGTATCTTGCCTTCTGGCCACCGTTTCAAAATGCCCAGAACAAGAACAAGGCGTGCCAGGGCTTCTTTTATCCCTGTGGCCATTGAGAAGCTTAATTCACTTCATTTACTTCATTAACTGCTGCTTTTATGCGTATCTGTTAGATAGCTAAATAAGCTTGGATTGATCAGAAATGCAGAACTGAGTCCACTTTGATATCTGTTTATTTATCGCATGTTTTTGGATTTTTTTATTATTTTTTTTAAATGTTATTTAAAGTGAAGGAAAATTAATTGAATAAAAGGGTGTCATATCATTAAGTGCACTTATTGACTGCCTAAGCATGAAGCATAACCTATCTAAAAAAGCTTTTCTGGTTTCAGGTTAGACAAAGAGGGTATTTAGTCAGAAATCAATCACTTTCTGAATTTTCCACTTTCGATATGAACACGTTTTTTCAAACATGTTAACCTACAGTATATGAAAGTTAGAAAGAGTCTGATTAGGCTAACCAGAATGACCAACCAATTAGGACACAGGGGCCCTCAAAGTGGACCCATATTTTTCAGTCATGTGATGATCAACAAATGGAAAAGTGAAGTAATATTTCAGGTGAAACAAAAAAACATAGGCAACATAAAGGATTCATGTGTTAGACTCACCTACTGCAACATTCAAACTGATGAACAGAATATTATATGTAGTCTTTTGTATACATGTGGTTTTTTTAGACTGGTATCCAATAGCACATCTTATCCATTTAACAATGCTGCAATATACAGTATCTAGAAATGCTCTTTTTCCCTGTGCACACTGACTCTTTATAGATATTTTGTTGTTTTAACCATCAGCATTGATTCATATTTGACTCAACAATGAGTATAGTCTGGCTATCACCAGACCAAGCTCAATCTTTTAAGATTGAACATTAGTCTGGGGAGTCTGCTCTGTATTTTCTACTGCACAAGAGGCGTGATCAACAAGCATAGTTGAAACGACTGCACGTAATTGGATAGTCCTTCAACCAATCAGACCAACGATCCGGGTGACGTAGCAGCGACAGCGGCATCAACGGGTTGCTGCGCTTCCGTGGCTGAATGTAAACAAGAAGCTGCTTGGTCGCTTCTCTATCGTCATCGTGTTAAACCTGCCAATAGCGTGCCAGGTGGATAAGCCAGTTTGTGATTGGTCTCCGCAAAATTATAACGGAAGCAGGATAGATAAACATACAGGTTTCGAGCCCGAGCTGCAGGGTGAAATCAAATCGCCGGCAGATTAGGCTGGGTTTACCCAGTCTACAATGACTACACAAAGTGCTGAAACGTCTGGTTGTAGGAGGTGGTTGAGCCATCACTGCAGCAGCATTAGCACGTAGGCTACTTCCACAATGCATATTCATGACTCAACCACCTCCTTCTTGTCGGTTATTGGCTGGAACACCGTTTGTAATGGTTCGTGGGTCAGGTTGGCGCAGTTTGTTTTTGTTGCCGTTTGTGGAGCCTGGGCTGTCTACAGAGACCGCGTTTTTTTACAGTGTGTTCAGGGGACAGGCAGCTAAAGGATAGTGAGGAGATGTTTGCTGTATGTTACAAAAAATGTTGGAGCCTAAAAAACGCGTCACATCACACACCTTTAAGTGATTCAAGGGTACTATCAGCACATTCAGTGCATTGCATTTCTTGGATACATTGTGTGATGTTTATATGTTTACTCATATATTTGCACATTTTGCTGCTAGTCTCTTTTGTAAAAGACATTTCCTCTTAGTTGGACAAATGGGTGGTAAAAAGGAAATAGTCTGGGTACTACATTAGACAACATAAAATGTGTGGTTGTTGGGAACAAATAATCCTCATCTTGATTCATTTTCATTAATCTTGGGAGTCATTGCTTCTAACCTCAGTCCGTTATCATATTTAACACTGTTCTCAACATCATTTTTTTCTTCCTTTGTTTTCAGAGAGGGGCTTGGAAATCCAGTTTTCTTCCATCATTCCATGAATAACAAATTCAATCTAACTGTTGGTTACAGTATCACTGAGGTGCATTAGTGTCATTTTTTTTTATTACTTTATTGTAGTGCTTTCATATCCAGTCACGTTATTACATATTTTTTCCTGTTGCACTTAATTTTTTTTTTTACAATTTTATATTATTTAATAACACAAAAAACAAAAATATATATAAAATAAATAAAACAAACGAAGTTAATATGTATGTGTGTGTGTGTACGTACGTGTGCTCACCTGTGTATGTGCTGTGTGTGTGTGTGTGTGTGTGTGTGTGTGTGTGTGTGTGTGTGTGTGTGTGTATGTGTGTGTGTGTGTGTGTGTGTTTGCGAGCAAACAATTTTCTAATGTCAGGGATTCTTTAATATCAATAATTTGTTTCATGGCCTTCTCTACCGCTTCCCAAAAGCTCTTTATTACCGGACATGTAAAGAATATATGCATATGATTTGCTTTACTTTCCCCCCATTCTCTCCAGCAACAGCTCCTGCTGCTGGAGACATTTTTCCCATAATATGAGGTGTAATAAAAAAATCTCTGACTTATTTTCCAAGCAAATTCCCTCCAATGTTTTGACTGGGTTATTTTAAAATTATCTTTTAAGGAGTCTCTCCAAGCCTCGCCTGAAATATATATATATGGATAACTCTTTTTCCCATTTTTCTTTTGCTTTACTCTCCACGTTTGTTAGTTTTTGCAGTATTTTATCAACATCTGAAAGTTTTCCTGTGCCTTTATTTCTATTTTCTGCCAAATATTGTAGTAATTCATTTCCCATTTTCTCTTCTGAATTTTGTTTAATATAACTCCTTACCTGTAAATATTTGAAGAAGTGTTTTTGCTCCAAACCATATCTAGAAACCAGGGCTTCATATGAGTCTATTGTATTTTTAGTAAAAAATTGTGAATATGAAATGAAACCCTTACTAGCCCAGCCTTGTAAAATCCTATCTGTTCTATTAGGTATAAAATCTGGGTCATGAACCATTTCTCTAAGTTGTACATTTTCACTTTGTATTTTTAATCGTTTGCACAGTCATCTCCAATTCATTACAGTATTCTCAATACAAAATACCTGTGGCAGTTGTTTTTGTGTCTTTTTCCTTAGAAAAGGCAATGTTCCAATTAACCCTGCTGTTAACTCTTTCTCTATGTTTATCCATTTTACCTCTGTATCACATTTCATCCACTGCATTAGTGTTTCATGATGACATTCCTCTACAAACAAACAGTTTCTTCAATTTGTTGTTTCGTGTCTTCATTTGGTCAGTTCCAACCAATTTGTATGGATTATGCAACAAATGAAGCCAAAACCTTATGAGGTAACATAAACTCAGGGTCAAAGCTTGTAGGTTGTAAAAGTGTGCATTGTGAGTGTGTGTATGCCTCACTGTGCTGTACATCTATGTGTGTTCCATTGTTTCAAAGCGGTGGACCATCCATCACCATTAGGCTGAAACAGAGAGCCTGACTCACACTCAGGAACAATCTAATTCCACTAAAAACACCTCTCTCCACCACTCTCTTCTTCACTTTCCCCCGTTGTCGGGTTTCTCCGCTTCACCTTCTTGTTTTCTCCCTTCCTCTCTCTCTCTCTCTCTGCAGGATTTAGGCAACAGACTTCAGCAGATGAAAACCTCCCAAGCATGTCTGCAGTAATACCTCAGACACACACATGCTGTGCTACACACACGCAGAGAGGACACAATCTTGCAGTCAGTATATTGTTTTATCTCAGCCTTTTGGCGCTCATGTGTAGTTATCATTCTGTAAGCAAAGCCGAATTTGAGACGAGAGCCTCTTCAACTTTTTCTGTCAAGGACCCAAAGAGAGTGAAAGTAAGATGCTGCAGGTTTTTGGTACACTCGTAGACTTTGGGCTTAAAATTGGCCTTGAAGAGCTATGGAATAAAAAATAAAAAAACTAATCTTGTTCTTAATACAAGCATATACATAACCTGTAGAACTATGTAGCTCAAAATCGCCAATGCAAGCTGATTGACAGAGAAGGAACAACAGTAAATAGTTCTCCTTAATGACAGCCTATACTGCAAGCATTGTCTGTTGGTTAAAGTGCATGACAGAGAAGAGAAGACCCTCCACTCTGTGACACCAGAGTACAACAGCAAGTTGACTGGTGTATTTGTAGTAGGGGTGTCTCCGACTAAGAATTTACATAGTCGAATTGTCAAGTCGTTCCAATTGTCAACTCATCGTGAAGTCATGTTTTTTGCGCGCTTGCATGTCAAGCAGTCGGCAGCTGGCCCCCACTGACGAGAAACGGAGTGCACGGAGCAAAAGGCTGTTGTCCTGCAGCTTACTGGGAGAAAACGGGTAATTATATCTAAAATCAGACACTGAGCACCAGTGTTGGGAAAGTTCACTTTCTACATGAACTAGTTCAAAGTTCAGTTCACAAATTTTAAAATGAACTAGTTCAGTTGATACTTCAAAATTTTGAACTAGTTCATAGTTCTTTTTTCCATATGTTGCTGCCAGCTATTATTTTTCAAAATTATTGCCACAGCCCCTATAGAACCACAGACAGCAATTATTTTATTAGTTTTAACACTGAAACTATGAGTGAGATTTCCTCTTCATATCCAATCAGTTCAATGTGCCGTTTGAGGTTTGCTGTGGATGTGACTGAAGTGCAGATTTTCTTTTTGAAAGCCAGTGGGCAAAGTTTGCATAGAAATGTAAGATTTTTTGCATCCTCACCGACCTAGTCATAAAACTTGTTTAAATGATCATACAAAGCCTCCTTTCTGCTTCGTCGCCTCCATGCTGCTTTTTGTTTTGATGACGCATGTGGCAGTGCGACACTGGTGGCTGGTATTGCCAGATTGGGTGTTTTTCCCCGCTACATATTAAGGCCTGTTTACGGTGTGTTTTAGCCGGGTTTTCGCCTGGAAGTCTCTATAGAAATCTGGCACCCTACTGAACGAAGTTAAACTGAGAGAGCGTGCGGTTCACAGACCTCAGAATGAACGAGTTCACAGTAACGTTCATCAGGCAGTAATACAGTACGTTCAGTTCACGTCTGCCCAAAACATGAACGAGTTCAATGAATGCCTTCAGGCACAACACTGCTGAGCACCCCCATATAGCCAAAATGTGTCTCTGCGAAGATTCAACAGCGAGATTGGCAGTCGAATCAGGCTCTTTCGATCAACGAATCAAGTATTCGACTAATTTGTAGTTCCAACAAGTTTGGCAGAGTGAAACGCCTTCTCTCTAGCTCATTGCGTCACATAAGCTTTAGGAGTTGCGTTCTTGTCATTGTCAAAGAACTCCAATCAGGATCAGGCCCAAAATAAACTTGTTCATACATCCCTAGTTGAAAGTTGTTCTACAGTCCTGGGGTCACAATAACAAACAAATGCCATCCTTCATGTTAAACCTGGACTGTGAAATTACTAAAGACCCACATACATTACCAAAGAGACCCAAGAGTGTTGTAAAGGCCTCATATACAACGCAATGCAGTGCTTGATAAACAAAAAGCAAGTTACTTCTACAGTTGACAGACAGCCAGAGCCCAGACACCAGAAGAAAAGTGACAAGATCTCGGTTTTTCTGTCCATATGTAAAAAATTACATATGTTGCGTCGTATCTGAAAAGATACGACACAACTTCTGTAATTATTCTCAAACAGAAAAAGACAATTTGTTTATGACCTACACAAATGCAAATTCCATTAAGCTGGTTCACCAAAACAAGCTATGTACTGTTATAAAATTGCAAACAGTTATGAGCTAATCAACACTTCAAATCTGCAAGGGAAACATTAGAAGTAAAAAGCTATTTGGGGTGTTTGGTTTCAGAGGTAATTAGTCTATTACTATGTGCAAATATGCACTGCAGGGTATATTGTATGTACAGGTCATGCAGATGGTTGCAAATTAAAAGTTTAGCAGCAGATGGAAGATGGAAGGAACATGTGTAGCAGATGTGCTTTAATGGTTTGAGGACAGTGATATCAGTGGGGTTGTGAGTAGAGCATGTCCTACCACAGATACTTTGTTAAATTAAGCCCATGATACATGTGGCTAAGGAGGAAGTTCTTACATTCCAGCAGCACACTCTTCCACAGCTGCCCTCAGCACTGATCAGCCATGACTGCACTCACCTACATTAACCCGTAAAGACCCAGACCATCCTGGTCAATCACTGATTTCCCAGCCTGCGTCTCAGTGATTTGTATTGTAGGATTAGAGCTTAAACCTCTAGGTTGAAGAAGAGGTCCTATCCTTAGGCTATTTTCCTGATCGATAAAGATAGTTGATCTGTCTCGGTGCACTGAATGTCAAGATTTAACAGCAAAAATGCATCAAATACTTTTACTTTTCAGTGTTCATTTATAAATTATAGTGTATGTGCATAGATTGGAACTGTCCAGTCTGTAAACACGGCACAATGTATTTTGTATATGCAATAGACACAATCTTACGGTCTGTATTTTTTCATTTCACTCTCTAGGGATAAATCCTGGTTGAAGTAAATGAGTAATTTGAGTGTACAAAGCCAATGCAAAAATCTTCCCTCAAGACACAAAAGGTAGGCAGAGGGAGAAGGAGGTGGAATAGGAGGCTTGTTATCTTGGCTGAGAGAAGGAAAGGCATAGGAGGGAGTTATTTATTTTTCAGTTCTCTTCACATATCATTAGTTCTCAGTAACATGTAGGAGACAACCTTAGCTGTCAATTGAAAAAAAAAGGAAAGATAAAAGGTTTCATCTGGGAAGAGCAATAATAAATTGGAAAACCAGTAATATATCTATGAGGTTTCTGCTGGATTATAGATGCCATGCAGGTATATGCTGGTGGAGTTCACTCATGGATCTGGCTTTTTGCCTGTTAGCATTACAAAATGTCTGCTTTGAAATGTAGTGTGAATGCGAAGCAGGGCAATGGGGAGAAAAAAAAAAAAAAAAAAAAAAAAAAAAAAGAGTATGCTGCAATATTGTGTCTACTCAATTGCAGAGATGACAAAGAGGCTTGACACAGGTTAAAGTCTCTTTATACATGACTCAGCAGGGCAAATAATACAAAACAACAAAAACACCACTGCCAAGCTACAGACTGAACACACACAGCTGCAATGAAAAAAGAACAAACGGAGAACCATACTGAACAGTTAATCAGAAGCTAATAATCATTGCCACTACACAAGGAGAGACAAGCTAGATGGACTGGCTTGACTGGATTTGACTGGTGTAGTTGATTCCAAGACTGAGCAATCTGTGACTAAAAGACACACTGTTTGATGGCAAGGAATAACAAGAGAAAGCAATGACAAGCAGATTGAATGAATATCCGTATTAGCCACAAGCTCCCACCATTCCTGCCTGCTTGAACCAACAAGGGCTAGCACCTCAGACAGTTCCTGTGCTTCTGACAGACCCGTGATCAGCACTCTGGACAGCGACAGGGAAGCAGCCAAGATACTAAAGTTACTACTGTACACTGTAACTGACAGTCAAATTCATTTACCACTGTCAAGGTCACATAAATAGAATATGTGGAAAAACAATTACAAGTTGAAAATCTACATGGCAGGGTGACAAAACATTTCAATGATTTTTGCCTTTTTCAGTTTTTCTTTGCATAAGAGCTATAAAACACAAGCATAAAGAAGTACATGTTTTCAATGAACTAGTTACTTTGCTGTGCTAAACTTCACCTCTCCATGTCTGCAGTGTTTCACAACATTGTGGTGAACCTGTAACTCAACAGAGCTACAAAAGCCCCCAAAACATTACGAGTCTCATCCCCATGTACCTTTGCCTTGATCTAAGGTGCGATACAGTGTCAGCTTTTAAATGCATTACAAAAAAAGGCCAAGCTGAAAAGAAAATGAATTGTTTCTGCAAATACACAGTGTTAAAATGTACTATATGTACATGTCTATTGTAAGTGTAATCTATCTCTGCCTTGGCTATCTGATACTCCGATAAATGCACAATGTTTGTTTTTCTGCCGGGGAAAGTGTTTTCGTGAGGAAACAATCTGAAAGTCATTTACAACATAAGACTTTGGTGTATGGGTGTGTGTGTGTGTGTGTGTGTGTGTGTGTTATTACCAGCTGAGCAGTGAAGTTAATTGGCTGTGTGTGTAATTGGTTTTGGAGTACAGGTGCTCGAGCACGTCCAGGCTTCAGAGAGATGAATCCTCTCCTACATCTCTCTCTCTCTCACACACACGCACAACAAAAACATGTCTTATTTCAATGTCTCAGACATTTAGGGTATTTTACACCTGCGCTCCCAAACAGCAAACATTAAAAGGCCCCCCCCCCCACACACACACACACACACACACACACACACACACACACACACACACACACACACACACACACACACACACACACACACACACAACAAAAGAGTATGGAGAGAGTCATTAAAAGAAGAAAAGTTAAGTCAGGAAACACAGGGGGAGAATGACAAGAATGTATGAGAGAGGCTAGGGGGCAAACCAGCACAAAAGTTGTGGTTGTTGTCGGCTCAGTCAGTTTTTCTAACACCTTCAGCAGGCAGCCCACTTCTCTACCCGCTATTCTACAAGTTTGGCAGGTAAAAATATAATTGGGTGGTTAAATTGTCTTGCCATGCACCATGGCCATTTAACCACAAAAATGGCTCACATATTACTGTATAGTGACCTAAACACTCATATACATATATCACAAACACACACATACAGGCATTGTTGTCAGGTGCTGTTGTGGCCCATGTAAGCCATGTGTCTAAATAAAGACACAACAGTACGCTTCAGTGTTTGGATTTAGCCAAGCTAAGAATTCAGATTTTGTGTGCGCGTCTACGTTTGAGTAAAGTGTGTGTGGTATGTCTCTATGGGAGTTTTTCTGACAGTGTGTGTGTATGTGTTTAAAGCTATTGTCTTGCCTCTCCTCTCAGCTGAAGCCAATTAACTTCACTGCTCAGCTGGTGATACCACACACACACACACACACACACAATGGCTATAGTTTTTTAGACAGAGTTTCTAAACACAGCAAAGAAATGGCAGCGCAATCTGTTTGCAGGTTATAGCAGGGCGGGGAACTTGTGTGTGACCATATTCGCACAATTAGTCAAGACATTTCTACTTTATAAGACATACTGTAAGATGGGACATGACAGGCCAGATTCCAGATATTATCCACCTAGTCTCGCATAGCCAGACCTATCTCCATAGTGCTGTGTGGCTACACCCATTATCATTATGTTATATGAGAGAGAAAAAAAAAAACACTTGGCTTGTTTTTTGAATTTCATAAATGGTGAGTCAGACTATCTGTCCATCCATTGTGTAACTGCTGTGTAACAAGTCAGCAGATAATGTCTCAAATAACAGATTTACTACAAAAGCTCTGTTGGAAAACTCTTTGAGAGAACTTACGTAATTTGCAGGGGTGTAAAAAAAAAAAAAAATCGATTCAAATCGCGATAAATTGTATTTCTACTGCAATCACATGGGAAAAGTAACTATATTTACATACTGTGAATTGTTTTTGGAATTGAGAATCGTTTTTGAATCGAAAATCGATTTTGAATCGAATCTTGAGCCTGAAAATTTATATTGAATCGTGACATTTTCTGAATCGTGCACCCCTAGTAATTTGATATAAGCATTAATCAAAGGAATTTGCTTAAAGAAAGAATTTCTCCTTAACACACACACATATTAAATATCTGTCATATTAAATCAACAATAGCAAAAATGTAGCACATCAGGAGGAGGTTGGGGTTGCAGAGGGAGCCGCGTCAACAAATAGCGTTAGCATGAGTGTAGCCGGAGAATAATGACAAGGGTCAAGGGAATGTCACCTGCACGAATATGTTTGAATGGTACTAGAGAGCAAATGAAGAATGAGCCAGTGATGGTAAAGCACGAATGATCAGCTAAAGCAAGCACAACTTCATTTAGCTGCATGAACTCACGCTATGCTCCACATGCGGCCCAGTGATCCAGAACAACCCCGTCTGAGTTTGACTGGGAACATTGACAGTAAAGAGATGACAGGAAATGAGGAGAAATAAATATGCATTAAGGTTCCCCAGCCAGTTTAGAATAGGAGACGTTGCAATTCATAGTTGGTGGCTTAAACCCCTATCATTGACCATCCTGAGGGTCAGGACCCCTACAAAGGGTTGCAAGATGAATCTAGAACGTTGTGAGGTGATTAGCGTGGAAGAAATAAAATGTTAGTTTTTTTCTCGAATCTTTGCATCTGTAGTTTTACTCTTTCAAGTCAAAGTAAAGGGGTCAATCCCTCTTCAATTGAACTGCTCACACCTTATAGACAAGCAGCACATTAAAAATGGTTGCAATGGCATGTTGCTTCACATAAATGGATAAAAGCCACCGGATATGCAGGCCAATGCTTCCTCTTCTGTGTGCCGGTCATCGTTTACAGTCCAAGTCAATACTTTTTGTAGGTGTTTTAGGTCCATACCATATTTAGGCTAATCTCTATAAAAGGACAAAAAAAAAAGCTAATAAAAAGCTACATCATAAAAGAATAGCCAATGGTTTCCTTGATTGCATTTTGGCCAATGCTTTCCTTCTCTTTTGTTCTCCATACAGACTGTTGCATTATCTGTATGAAACCAAAGCCCACTCAAAAGTGATTGGTCAACACTAATCGGACTACAAATGGAAACCAAAACGCTTCCGACACCAAAATCGTTTATAGAGATTAACATAGCATGCCATTAAAAAATTGCATTCAAAATAATTTATTCTGTTCCACTACACTGCAGTACATGTGATGGGAAACTGACTGACTACATTACATTTATCAAATATCAGTGCTGAGAAATGTCTTTTAAGAAGGTCACACCCCATGTCATTCACCCAACTAAAAATGCATAAAGCAAGCCAACTCATGTGGAACGTTTTTATGTATAATTATTTTAATATTCGGCACCTAGGCTCTAGGCACACACTGAAGCCCCTGAGGAACTAAGAATGAGAGCCTTCAGGTTGCTGCTGTAATGCTATGTGAGTAGCAGCAGCAGTGTTTGCTAATGAGCAGTGCATCAGCAGCATAACTGAAAAAAGTGGGCATAGCATTGGCAGGTTAAGAGTGCGCTGGGAACTCACTCCAAAGCTTTGCTCTAATTACCCTCTTGCAACTAGAGACATCACAGTTAAGATAAAATAGTGTCCTGATCACAGAAAAAGTCCAAAATGGGGATTCGTGCCATTGATTCCTCCAAAAGTGTAATAGAGATTTCAGATGAGAAGGTAGTTGGCAAGAAAAACATAATTGTTGACTACTCAAACTATTTCAAAAAGGCATAAAATGCTGCAAGAACACGGACACACACATGGACACACACATGGACACACACATGGACACACACACGGACACACACACGGACACACACACGGACACACACACACACACACACACACACACACACACACACACACACACACACACACACACACACACACACACACGTCATCGCACAAAGGGAGTGTGGAGTTGACAAGGGCGTGACAACTAATCTCTCTGGTTATGGTGGGGTCACTTCGTAGATGTCTTAGTGAGTGCAAACACAGAGTAGGACTATTGATTCTGCCTCTATGTTGTCATACTTTGTGGGTGTTACACAGTTATGCACTTCTGCCTACCGCTCCCTCTCCTGTCACTCAGTTCAAATGTTTTTTGGGCAACAGTAAAATTACCTTTCTCTCCAGACGGGTGTGATTCCACTTCTTACACTGCACTTCAAGCAACATAATGTCAAGTACTTAAGGATTCAGAAGAAGTTTCTAACGCCAAACTGATTCTTTATAGTATAATTAAAATTTAGGAGTAGAGATTTAACCAAATTAGATTGAATATCATAGTTGCATAGGCCCCTAGACTCTCGCGGAGCTCGAGTGGAAGATACTAGAATGGTGTACCAGATACTGGGTGTTTTTGTGTCTAATACAGACTGCAAGTCTCCTGACAACCACTGTGTTTTACGGTTAAGAACATATGTAAAAGCTGTATTGAGCTTACACAATTCTTGTTTACAAATATAGACCATGTCAATGTGTCCATTGTGGCTGTCAATACTAAAAATGGATTGGGAGTCTTGAAATTGAGATTGGTTGGTAGAGGAACCTTAGGGTCAATTGATGTGTGATACAGCGTTCCAAAACATATTTTGCACAGTGAGCTCTGACATACTGAAATTATAAAATACATTATATAAGTAAATGCTGAATGGACTGCATATATGAGGGTGTAGATTAAATGCTTTCCAATCCATGAACTCAGAATAGAAATAGCCAACGCTATACAGCATCGTAATCAATTTAATTTACAAAAAAATGTAAAAAAATATGTTGTAAATGGGTGCTCAAGATATTTTTTCTTATTGAGGCTTGAGGGCTTATTTATTTACTTGTATGGCTATATAGCTTGTAGTATATAACTTATTAAATAATACTAGGCATTGGCTGATGTGGGAGCCAAGTGCAGACAGAAGGCAGGCATATGCAGTATTACATTCAACCCTGGAAATCTTGGATTGGAGAACTGGACAGCTTCTCAACAAACAAGGGGCTGAAGAAAATGGCTACAAAACTCCTTTGCTGGTTGTGGAATTTTTGCCATGGGTACATTATGAATGCTGGATGCTGGGGTCTTTCCTCTGGCTCCTGGCCAGCTAACATTGCCAACAGCACTGCCAGGAGAGTAGCACTGGAGGCTATATTTGCTTTGCTCAAAGGCACCCAGATGAAAGTGTTGCTTGCTTCTTTCCTCTGGGTATTGATATATAGATATAGATTTAGGTCACAACCCCAAGTATGTCACCTCTTGTATCATATCAGCCCAGGGAGACTGGCCAAAAACTATAATATATGTACTGGAGAGACTATTGTAAAAGAAAAAGGGGGACAACGAAGAAGAGACCTTTAATAATGTATGCATTCTCATGTAAGATAGAGCAGAAATAGAGCCAGTGTGTGAGAAAAAAGTAGGGGAGACCAAACGTGTGTGTGAGAGAGAGATTGTGTGCATGTAAGAGAGACATTTATGTGACCTTCTGCCTTGCAAAGCGCCATCTGACTAAGAAATGAGGAGGGATGGAGTGATGTGGGGGAGAGAGGAGACTGCTAATGAGAAGGGAGAGAGATGAAGGGGGAGAAGGATAGAGAGATGGAAGGTTCGGATTATGCCATAAGTGCTTAATATTTGACATGTATCCAAATTATAACACTCTCCCTTGTCTTTTAACACACAGACAGATAAAAAGACACAGTGCA
Organism: Perca flavescens; assembly: GCF_004354835.1. NCBI lineage: Eukaryota > Metazoa > Chordata > Actinopteri > Perciformes > Percidae > Perca > Perca flavescens. The sequence goes on along the minus strand of NC_041344.1, from coordinate 16,003,207 downwards.
TATTAAGGACAACAAAATGTGAGGGACGGGATCCAAACATCCTATTTTTCAAACCATTTTCAATCAGAGAAACACTGCTTTTTGGTTTAAAAATAAAGTAGCATAGTCTTAAACATTAAAACACTTGAGTGTATTTGATTTGGGATGAATCCATACCTCAATCCTCAGCTAGAAGCCTGAAATCACGATGCTGCTGTTGCTGAAATCTTGTCTGCAGATCACACAGCAAATACTGTAAGCGGTGTAAAGCTGCCACCCTCTTTTTTTCCCCATGGGAAAGAGCTAATTATGATCCTGCAACTTGTATATATCTAGCTTCATTAAACACAGGCTCATCTGAAGGTTGCTATAGTAACACATTTCAAAATACTCTTATTTAACCTGGCAAAGCCGTTTTATCCCAGGTGGCTGACTAAAAGCCCATACTTGACCGATAGACAAAGAACAACTCATCATTTCAAGATAAAACTTTTTTTTTTTGCTTCTCCCAAGACATTAAATCCATTCATTAAAGGTTTCAAGCTGCTGTTATAAACACACAGTAAAAAGTGAAAAAGCTCTTCAAAAACAAAAGGTGATCTGGGTATTTAGAACAACCTGCAGTTTGAGCACTAAACAGACAGTAAAATCTGCAATTTGTGCATTGCCAAACAGGGCAGAACTACCTCCTCCTAACCCTTCCACTAATGCTGATAACAGAGCGGAGTTACATTTCCTCTACTATCACCTGCCCTCCTTCCATGTTCTTTTCAACAGCAGCACAGGAGCAGCAGGTTATTCTTCCCATGCAGCCCTTGCCCTGGACTATTGTTGCAGGTTTTTTTCCCAGCATGCTGCCTCACTGGAAGGTGAGGGCACAGCTTTAACAAGCCAGCTTTAAGTCAGCATCATGCTCCACTGGCTCTGGGCACCGGTGTTTGGGGTGATGGGCACAGCTGATAATGGTGTCTCAGCTCGGAGCCTGCTTTGGCGAGAAAGAGCCAACTGCAGTCATGGAGGGGAGTGAGGCCTACCGCCCTGGCTCAAAGACCCCTGGACTGATTTTTGGCCATCCTTTCTGACACCAGCTGCAGTGAGGAGCAGGGCTGAGTCACCGCTCCCCTCATCATCTTACTATCCAGCTAACAGTGCTGCCTTGGCAAGCAGATGTGTTTGAGAACAGGCTTGTAGAGCCATGATTTTCACTCCAGTCACTCTAAAGCTGGCTGCCCTCTTAAGCAGTGAGCAGATGTGTTTGAGCAGACTGTCTCTTGACAGCAGGAGCAGGATCACTGGTACCTAAACAACATTCATTGGCTGCAATACAGGAAGTGCCCTTTACATTGCTTCCCTCTTTGGGCTGATCTACTGGCAGCAACAGGAGCTGAGGTAACAACCTGCTGCTCCTGTGCTACGTTTGAAAAGTGTTCTGATCTCACAGTTGGCTGCCCCTTTCCTGGTAGAAGTGCAGTGGCACCACTGTATTATAATAAGATGGCCGGGGAAAAAAGTAATAGAGGTTTGCTTTGTAAAGTGTAAGGGAGTCATCTATTCCTTTTGAAGAAGTAGCAGATGTCCTGGAAGATTAAAAAAACTCATAAATTTCAGCTATCTTCTGGTTCCCATTCAACCCAGGATACCTACTGGACCTACACACAGCTACCCAATCTCCATGCTAACTGTAAAGACACTACTGAATTTGGTTTGATAACATTAATATGTGAATTGGTTTCTGAAAAGAAAACCATCTGATGAAGACCAATAAAAATAAGTATAAGTTTAGTGTGCCAGGCTGTAATTTGTTTTGCAAGTGAGTGAAAGCACGGACATGGACAATGTGGCACAGTTGCTTATTTACACCTGGTTTCTCCTCAAGGAAAAGGTTGGGCAGTTTACTGCTCTACAAGTTACTCATAGGTAGGGTCACTGGAAAACATACAGTACTAGCTGTTAGACAAGTACAGGGAGTAAAATGGAGCTGCCTAGTCTCAGTGTGTGAGTGTTTTGCACTGATGAGGCTGATGCCATGAACAGAGTAATGGTGTTTATCAGAAAGAAAGTCATATAGAATTGACAAACTGTAAGCAACCACAAAGCCCACACCCCCCACTAAAAAGGCTATCGACAAACACACACACACACACACACACACACACACACACTTCTCTCTGTTTAGGGTTCTCGCGTTCTCCATTTATCTCATTTAAACCTTGATTTTGGTTGTGGAAGTATTCCGAAAAATAATCGTAGTAACCAGCATAATCTGCCTTGTAGGTGCAATAGCTGTAGAGTGGCAGCTTTCTGCAGGCTGCCATGTTGCCCGGCTTAACATTATATGTTCTTGAGTAAGTGTCATGGCAGGAGGTGTAGCTATCAGTACTCCTTGCAGAGCAGTCTAACAAGTCCCCCTAATGTTCCACTAGTCACAGAGGACATGGCTGATGAGAAGTAAGCTTGTTGCTGCCATTTAGTATCAATTGTGTCACTATTCTGCTATTTTCCTTTCAAATTCATTTATCAATTTTTCTATTCAATTTTTATTCCATTTCACAACATCTGACTAATTGAGCAAAGCTGTGTGTTGATTGTTGCCTTGTTCAACGTGATATCATGACTTCGCGTAAACATACACACCCACTTTCTTAAGCCAAGTGGCGTGTTATCTGCACCCATTTTGAGCGCCGTATACAGCTGACGGGTTGGTTGATTGGGTTAATGGGTAAGAAGAACCAGTTGGGTTTAGGAAAAGAAGAACGGGGTTAAATTTAGTAAAAGATGAAAGCGACGGTTGAGTTTAGGAAACGTGACACGATCCCCAGTTTCCTGGGTGAAAGTCCTGTGTTTGACCCATCCACCACCCCAACCAACCTCCCTACGCAGATTTTTGCCCTTTTATACTACTCGCTATGGCGAAAATTCACACGCAATCGCAAGGTAATGTAAGTCAATAGAGGCCAAATGGTGTTGATAAACACGCTAAAAAGCGAGTATTCGTCTTGAGGACACGCCAATAATGGCATACGAATTGTCATACATACGCCACTTCATGAGATCAATCTGCCTTGGTGAGAAGGCAGAGCAAAGAGGAGAGTGAATTAGTTGTACTTGTTTTCTGTGAATGTTCTTATTGGGGCTTTAATGATAGACGCTGAATTAGAACATTATTATTTTACCAGGCAAAGTCACCAAAAACACATCCTTATCCAACCACAACGGCAGACTTATAATAGAATGCACACTTAGGGAAAGACACCAAGAAACGATGAAGACACAAATGCATAAAAAGAGCTGGCATGAGATCTTGCCTCTTCAGATTGCAATGGGGAACCTTAATAGCTTTTCCTGTGTGTGTGTGTGTGTGTGTGTGTGTGTGTGTGTGTGTGTGTGTGTGCGCTCCCAGGGGCATCATGACACTTCATCATTTGTGAATTAGCCAGTTAAGTCATCTAATTAACGTGCCATCTCTCTAGTTCTCAGTCAGACTTTCTTCTCTTCTTTCTCACCATGCGTTTAAAAAACAATTGGTTGGGTAAAACCATGTGTGTTAAAACAGAATCAAAATCAATTTAGCAAATGCTAATCTTCACTGTTCAAATACTCAGGAACTGCATGCAAGACATTTGTCATCTATTAAGAGATATTTCAAAATGAATCTTTGGTTATTGAAAGAAAGGATGATATGGCCACACCATATAAATATAATCCACATTCAATTACCATAATGTCAAGACCGTAACCCATGCAGTAACTAACTCTCTGCCACAATGACATTGATAAATCCCTTATTACCATCTATCTTCCTATTAAGAACACACCCCAACCCTGTAACATTTTCATTAGCATACCATCACTGTCCATGACTTAATGACCTACTGTGTGCATATGTGTGTGTGTTTGATTCAGAAAAACAACAACAGTAATTAAGGATTCATCCCTGTAAGTTAATGGGAATCAGTTATGTATCCCTTACAGGGCACAGCGCCATTGTGCCACTATATTTCTTGTTGGCTTTCTCTCCCTGTGTGTGTGTGTGTGTGAGTGTGTGTGTGTGGACATAAGATTAGCTAAACCCCAAAGTGTGTGTAAACAATCCAACCCATTTTGAACAAGGAATACTTCGATATTGTGGAGGATTTTCCCGGATTTTAGAAAAGAAAAGAGTGCGCAACACTCTGCCTACTCCCGAGAGGGAACGCCTATTAAACGTGTGCACGAGAGTGCACTGTTTAGAAGTTGCTGTCGGCATGGCTCATATAAAGCCTACTTTCCAAAAGAAGATTTGCACTTTTTCACAAATTGAGATTTTTACAGTGTGTGCGCGGTGCGTGACTTGTGCCAGGGCTAGCATCGCTAATAGCTTACATCAAATTTTACTAGCAGTGATTTTAAATGGATTTCTCCAAATAGCATGCCAAACTTTACCTGTGGAGTAGAAACTTCACGACTGAGGCATCAGTGGGAAGCCCAACCTGTGCTTTTAGCGCACGCCAGCGTGTAAAATATTCTCCCAAAAGCTTCAATGCTTCAATGAATGGCTGAAACCGTAGCTCAAGCTCACCACACATATACACCTGAAAGCTAGGGACATGCACGTACGACGGCCTTACGTATACATATCACCAGAATGATTGACAACTAGGAGGACAATAGTTACGTTATTGTAACTCCAGATTCTATGAGTATAGGTGTAGCCCTCTAAGGCTACGCTATTGGGTTTATCCCTTCGCGCATGCGCAGTCGTGAAGATTTTCTTTCCCGCCCTTGCGTACAGTACGGGCTTCAACTACGTCCGCAGATACTGTATATGTACAGAGCGGACCCGTTGTTCATCTCCCAACATCAGCTTTTTCTTCAGCTAATGTAATAGGAGCAGGTGGCCCGAATCTTAGAGGGCTACGCCTATACTCATAGAATCTGGAGTTACAATAACGTAACTATCGTTCTATTTCGTATAGGCTTCGCCCTCTAAGGCTACGCTATTGGGTTAGGGCGAAGCTGATGTAGTCAATGCCACCTGCGACATTTTTATTTTTATTTTTTCCCTCTCTCTCTCATGCACTGGCAGAAGATCGCATCAGAAGCGTTATTCTGGTAAAAGAGCCTGCCATGGTAAAAACTTGACCTAGCTGGCTGCAAAGCCCAAGCCATGAGTGTAGGCGTGCATGATAGTGAGAGTTGTAAATGATTGACAATTATGGGACGTCCATGTTCCTCTCAGCCACCCAGTGTAGGGGGGGGTGAGGGTCTCAGACGAGTGACCTACACATGCAGCCCGTTCCGCCGCTGAGCAAGATGTGTGATCGTGTCGCCCAGCCCACGGTAGGGCTCTGTTGAAAGGGCAGCGGCCGGTCACCGCCGACTGGGGCGGGAGCGGCCACCGGGTCACTGTCGTCCTCATCCCGCTGGCATAGCCGGGGGGAGAAGAATGACTGAGCGGCAACACTCATAGCGCGTGAGCGTTTGCTTCCGCTGTCTGCATAGTGAGAGAGCGGTGGAGCTCCGCGTGCTGCGGTGGGCTGGTGTGTGCTTGTCATAGATATATACACCTATGTGTGCTTGTGTGGGGAACGACTGTCATGTTGTCAGCGAATTGTTCAGTGGGAACGAGGGCTGTTGTGTCTCCGGCACTTAACCGTAGAGGGTCAGACATTACCCGCGCCCCGACATAGCCACGCCGTTGTGGCTCGGGGGTCGGGTTAGACCAGGTGGGGGACACCTTCATGGTCCTCCGGCTCCGTGAAGCCTGCCGGTAATGTGCCGGCAGCCGCTGTGGATGGGGGCCGGGCGGAGAAGCGGGGCTCGAAGCCTGGGAAGACGCCGCCGCAGCATTTTATGGCAGTTGTCATGGCGACGGCCCTGCTCTGGAGGAACGGTCTTCCCAGAGCCAAGCCTTCGGAGCCGCTCCGCGTCTTCGACCGCTTGGTGAGGAGGGACGTGGCTGTCTGATGACGGCCCCAAATAGTCCATCGGGAGCTATGGGGCCGTACAGAAGCTCGCGCCTGACGTCAGTGGGTAGCTGCGACATGTGGGGCCAGGTGTTTCGCTGGGCCACAGTCTGCCACGCCATGACTCTGGACAACGCCACCGTGGACGCCATGGTCAGGATGAGGGTGGCGGTCATGGCCTTGTTAATCTCCATGGCTAGCTCCGGAGGAAGAGCTCCTGGAGTGGTGGCCATAGCGGAGACGGCAGAGGTTAGCATACCTGATCCCGGGGGAAAAGGCGCGGGTTTCCGGTGGCCGAAAAAAACAGCCTCCGGAAGCAGAATGGACGCCAGGCTCTGCTCCAGGGGGGTTACCAAAGGGAAGCCCACTTCTGTGTCGCCTCTAACCCGAGTGAACGGGGCGTAGCGAGAGACGGGAGCCTTCAGTTTCCCGGGCTGGGAGAGTTTAACATCCCCGCTCAAGAGGCCAAGAGCGGGGGCTGGAAGCTCAGCTCAGCCGGGAGCGCTATGCCTCTCTGGTCTGCCGCCTTATGATGATCTCCGGCAGATCCAAGAAGAGAGCCTTAGTGGTGGAGGCCACCGAAACGGTGCCCCCGGCCATTTCAGAGATGGGGAGAGCCGCAATGAGAGGGCATCGATCCCCGTCTCAAGGTCCAGTCCTCCCAGGGGGGAGGAGGGACAGCCGGTGACAGAGGCGTTATCCGAGGGAATCAAGCCATCGGGCTCGTGCTCGTCGATAAAGCCTTCCTCCAGCAGATCCAGGGTGTTGACGGATTGCCGTCGGTCTGCCCAGCTGCAATCCCCTTCCCCGCTAGCCTGACAAGCCAGTAACCTTCCGCCCGCCGGTTAAGCTCTTTAGATGGCAGGTGGGCGCAGAACTGGCAGGAGGCGTCGGGGGCAAGAGCCGGGCCGTAGTGAGCGGCGCCGAGGCAGGTCTCGCAGCGGGGATGGAGGTCCGGCGGCGGTATGTAGCCGGTCCGGCAGACTGTGGGGCAGAGGCGAACACCGCTGGAAATCGTGCGGATCCAGGGTGTTGACGGATTGCCGTCTGTCTGCCCAGCTGCCATCCCCTTCCCCGCTAGCCTGACAAACCAGAAAAGCTTCCGCCTGCCGGTTAAGCTCTTTAGATAGCAGGCGGGCGCAGAACTGGCAGGAGGTGTCAGGGGCGAGAGCCGGGCTCGCGTGAGCGGCACCGAGGCAGGTCTCGCAGCGGGGATGGAGGTCCGGCGGCAGGATGTAGCCGGTCCGGCAATTGGAGCAGAGGCGAACACCGCTGGAAGTCGAGTTTGTCTTCATACTGCTAGCTTGAAGAAAAAGTGGGAGATGAACAACGGGTCCGCTCTGTACATATACAGTATCTGCGGATGTAGTTGAAGCCCGTACTGTACGCAAGGGCGGGAAAGAAAATCTTTACGACTGCGCATGCGCGAAGGGATAAACCCAATAGCGTAGCCTTAGAGGGCGAAGCCTATACGAAATAGAACCAATAGTCTTGATGATCCACCCGGAAAAAGAAAATCCTCCACTATAAGTCTCAATTCATGAATAAATAAAAGCGTAATATATAAATAAATACAGGAATAAATAAATGCAGTAATATATGAAATAAATAAATGTTGAAATAAATATATGAATAAATGAATAAAATTAAATAAATGAATTAATGCTTTAAAATGTATTTCTACATTTTTGTCCACCTACATTTATCATTTCTGTGTCCATATGTTAATGAGGTAGGAGGTCCTAAACTCAGTTTAAAGCATGATTGGCTACAAGAGTGAGCTCGATTCAGATCCACTACTTTTGCCTGACGGTGAGACCATCAACTGTAACGAGTGAGACATTGCAGATTGCACAGAGGAGCAGGCAGGAGCTGACAGCATCTCTCCTCCGCTCCCTGCTGTGTTCACAGTAATATTTCCCTCATTGATTATACGTTATTTCACCCTCAATCCATTATCCACTATTAATCAGAATGTTCATTTTCATGACTCGAACCGCCGCTGATAAAGTGCTAGTGGTTGCTATGGAGCTGCTATCGCTAGACCCAAGGTGCTAGCATGTTTGGGTGTTTTTGGACATGAATGTTCCGGTTATGAGGCTTATCCCATGCTTGATCATATTCAGTTTGGGAGAAACTCTATCCATAGATGTAAAACCTATAAGCAACATTAGACGAGATGGTGTGATTTAACGTTAGCACGACAGTGATGTGGCTAGCACCGAGGTTCATAGCGTTAGCTAAGCATCACTGAAGTGCCAATGTCACTGTATAGTCAGTCAGCCAACTTAAGCTAACATTAGCTTTGTAGAGATCGTAGAAACTGAATAAATACATATGAACACAAAAACTACTTTGCTAGCTTGTGTTGTAACAAAGATACTTGCTGAAAATATTTTTTATGTCGACAGATTTAGCTCCTGCGGGTTCTCCACATGTAGCAGCTGCTTTTAACAGAGCGATGTGTCACCCACACTGCGTTGTGATGAAGTCTGATCCACTATCTATCCGTTTCCCTACTGTTAAAATGATACAAGGGTTTGGTTCAGGAATCAGCGACAGATCTCGACGAAAAAAAAAAAAAAAAAAAAAAAAAAAAAAAGAGCAAAACACCGGCGCAGCTGATGTAGCGCTAGCTATTGCAAACATTTCCATTTGGTGGCGACAGGCAGAATCCGGTAACGTTACGCACTGTGTACATTTTGTTTTCTGCGAGACATGCGAAGCATCTGCCTAAATGTTGTTTGAATCATGTGTGTAATGAATATTCCGACAATTATTTTCTCTCGCTCTCTCTCTCTCCAAATTTACCTAAGAAAAGATACACATTTATTGACAGTAAGCAAATATCAATTAAAGAGGATTAATCCCTGGTCGGATCTATTGGTTGTAGGCCTATTTAAGGGCATTTTTCATCCTGCAGCAGATCTGTCGTATCCATTATGCTATCTAGAGCTGGTTTTCATACATCTGTATCACACAGGGAGGAAGATTCGCTAGGGATCGGGGATCATTTGCTTTTGTCTGGCTCTCCTAATCGACCAATCATGTTTGCTTCAAACTGAGGTTACGAACTCCTTCCTCATTAGCATATGGACACAAAAATACAGAAATAAATAAATGTAGGTGAACAAAAATGTAAAAAGATATTTGAAGTATATTTATTTCTTTTATTTCTTATTTATTTAATCATTTATTCATTTATTTATTCTGTATTTATTCATTTCCACATTTATTTATTCCTGTATTTATTTAAACATTTATTTATGAATTTATTTATTTACTTATTTAGACTTAAGTCATGTTCTGTCCTCCATACATTTGAGCTTCTTTTAAATATGGTGGTCGTTCCCCAACCAGCTGTGTATATTTGTAACAATGAGCTTAACCACGTAGTTAACCAAACCTTAATCATAGCAGTGGAATATAAAAGGCACTTATGCAGTATGTGTTGTTTGTTGAATTTGGAGGACTGGGTACAAACACACATATACACAAGCACGTATACATGTACGTATACGCAGGCATTTACACAGATGAAAGCAAACAAGATGCACATTGATTCATCCGGCACTATTAATGTTCATCTAGAAGAGGCATCAGCTTAAAGAAAGTTCATATAAACAGACCAAGTCTCAAGAACCTGACAATGTCTTTATCTCACCATTTAAGGTCAGCGTGTCAAATCTGTCTCTTTAGAAATGTTATTGACTGTTCCCTAATTCCCTGTTAAGTGTAGAGCGAAGACGGAGACACAGGAGAACAGCACAGAGAAGCAGGCGGGGAAAGAACAAGTGGTGAAGGGTGAGCAGAGCAACAGCCATGTTATCAGTAGATTGTAAAAAAAAAAAAAAAAAAAAAAAAAACTACACAGGATCAACACATGCAAGTATAGTATGAATTACTGTATATCCCTTCCTAGATAACTCCATACTTATATAGATATATAGATAGATAAAGGTCAACAAGTCTGGTTTTGCCGTTTGCAGTAGATCTATATCACCAGTCATCATGTGCGTGGTCTTTCTATTCCTCCTCCAAATGGACTGACCTTTCTCTAAAGGTCAGACTGTGACACCACTCACATGCACAATACTATCCCCAACGCTTAGAGACACAAGAGTCCCAGGCAGGCTCAAACACTGGCATAACCGTGGTGCTATTATTCCATGCCGCTCCCAAAGTCTTTTAACCTTTTCCCGTGTGAATTTAAAATTTTCTTCATGTTTCTGGCCTGTACACATGACCTCAATATTACAAACGAGTGATAACACCGCTGTTATCATCTTCTACATAAAGAAAGGATAACTTGCAATGCCTGTTGGTGAAAATAAACATAACTAGGATTCTCACAGGCTCTCTCGAAACAAACAAATTTGAATCCAAGAATACGTAAATGTAAAATATTTGTATTACTTTGATCCATTTACCTGCTTGCCAAGGCAACCGACACACATCATGAAAGAAAGTTTTGCCTGCAATTTATTATTCCTAATTTTCTTCAAGGTTATTATGAGTCTGTACAAAGGGCCGCTGTCCGACTGTATATCAAATACATATGACATTTTTCTACTGAAATGGCATACCTGAGAGGCTCAGACCACTCTACATCAGATGTGTTTTATGTAAATAGCTAAATAAATGTAATCAGCTAAAAAACATTTTCATACAATGAAAGGTAACGTGTAGGATTGCACTGACAGCATTTAGGCAATAATAACGAATAAATCTACATGGAGTGTTGAATTTAGCTGATGTGTGACAGCTGTTGTGAAGGAAGCTGTGAAGAGAGCTATGAAGGTGGCAGGTGGTTTTGGATTTAAAAGATGTTTGCAATATCCAATAAAGAGCTTTTGGAACAAGTGGTTGCCTGGCTGTGCAGGGCCGTGCAGTCCTTCCTGCCCTTTTACTCACCCTTCATGAAGGGCAGCTGCCAGCCAATCAAGGACCCAGCAGGATGAACAAGTTGGACCTCGTCCTTGGAAATGAAGAAGGCAGCGGACAGGCAGAGGCTGCAAGGCTGCAGTGTCAGAATGTGTTGGAAGGTTGATATGTTGAGTTTTGTCAGCAGCTGCAGCAGGAGCATCCTCCTTAGCTGTTCTTAATTAAGCAGGAGGTGTCCACATCTCACTCTGAAGTGTTGGTAATTAGGATTGTGGGAACTTGGACCATTCAGCAGTTTTCAAACACAATTGTCAACAATTCACAGACTTGACATTTAGTATGAAAATATCGCTTCTGTTAGAAAACAAAAAGTGAAGCAACATCATAAACTAAATCTGCTCAAGACTGAAGAAACTACACAAAGTTTTTTTTTTATTATCAATCAAATCAATTCTAATCATTGTGTGAATTTTCAACCTATCGGAGGAAACCTTTTTTGGTCTTTTCTTTCTTGCCTGAGAGGAGCAATATTCATTGAATAAATGGTATTCATTGCTCCACATGAGTTTATACAAGAACCTGGAGATGAAAAACTAATCTGACTCTTGATGAGATGCATTTCTTTTTAGAGAGATTATGTTTTGCAGAATGTTCCAAACCAAAACAAGACATTTCGTTTAGCATTTAAATGTCAAACAACAGGCAGGAATGTAGGAGATGCTGGATTCCCAAATTGTTTGGGTGTGATTTTGCTCCCATTTTCATCCATCTGAAGATGTAAATTGTTGAAAATAATGTTTTTCAACATTTTTCTGTTCATTTACATGTGTATCCTTCTGTACTTGGCATATTTGTGTCCTGGCACACGTCAGGTCGTTCTGTGTTTTTAAATCCTGTGTAACTCCTCTGTCTCTTAATGACGGATTAGACTTCTCATAGTATGACTGCTCATCCAGCAATAATCCGCACCCGCAGACTTTGAGCTGGAAAAAGGCAGTAGGCCAGATGGGAAAGAGGGACAGGCAGAAAAAGAGAATAAGGGGGGTGTAGGAAGATGAACAGTAACTGCGAGCAAATTATTAGCTCCCGTATAAGTAGAAAGTTTGCCTACAAATCTGCGTGGAGAGACATGGTAAAAGTGCATCAGCAGGATTCACACTCAACCCCTAAATTAATCTCAAAACTTTGTATTTTAGATTTCCTGTGAACCAATCCTTCGCATATACGTTCTATTTTTACCGGCACATTATGTTGCCTGTCAATTTTGACATTTCTATTTGAAATTTAATGAAATTATGTTTGTCAGCATGACAACCAAGATAAACTCACTGCAGACTAACTTTAGTTCAGTCACTCTTTTGTTCTCACTTGTCAGAGTACATATTGTATCCTTGGCATGTTTGGGGCAGATGACTGATTCTGCTTTGAACCCAGTCTGCGCAACTGATTGAAACAGTCTTATACACAGTGACAAGTCTCAACTGTGACACAAGCTGTTGTTCTGTCAAGTAAAGTTAATTCTTTATTTAGCCATGCTAGAAGCATGATATTGGAGATAGTAATGTCAGTTGGTCCACCACTTTGATCCAAACTGAATTATCTCAACAATTAAAGTGCCCCTTTAAATAGCTTTTTTTCCCATATTTTAGTGTGTTATATAGTTTTTTTGTGTGTAAAAAAACCCCACATTTCACTCCAAATGGAGCTCTCTCTCTCCCACAGACAGTACTTGTTCTTAACTGCCTGAAACGCCCACATTCCTGTTTGAAAGTCCTCCATTAGTGATGTCACTGATTGAAAATGCCAGCCTAGTTTTTTTTATATGTGCTGACCATAGGTGCTGGCTGAGCATGCACAGCCCACCCAGTGTCTTGTTTGAATTTGTTTGACCAATCACAACAGAGTGGGCGAGCTGACCAATCAGAGCAGACTGGGCTATAGCAATAGACATTATGAGAAACATATGTTTTTTGAACATCAAAGCATGTAAACCTATTAGACCCCAAGAGTACAAATATGACACTCAACAGGAGTATAATAGGGGCTCTTTAAATAATGGATTGCCATGAAATTTACACCGATAATGATGGTCTCCAGAGGATGGATCTAAATTACTTTGTGATCCCCTGATCGTCTTGCGCCACCATGAGGTTCCCATTTATGGTTTTGAATGAAATATTTGTGAACTATTTGGTGGATTGCCATGAAATTTAGTTCAATCATTCATGTCTCCCTCAGGATGAACTGTAATAACTTTGGTGGTCCCTTAACTTTGGATGCACTGCCATCATTAGGCTAAAATTTAAATTTGTTGTTCACAAAAAGCAACTAAAATATGATTTGAAAAAAGATTACTAAGCTCTTCCACATTTTAATTAAAAACAAATATAAAGTGGGAATTTCAAAATAAAAGGTGCATCCTAAAGATGGCGACATGTATCGATATTTTCACTTTGTTCAATAATATTGGAACGTTGAATGGATGTATTGATCCAGATCAATGTATCGTTACACCCCTAATACACATACGGCAGCGATCGTCAATTGGCAGCCCGCGGGTCACAATGTCATTGTGATTATGTTAGCATGCTGACGCTAGCATTTAACTTAAAACACCGCTTGTCTAAATGCAGCTTCACAAAGATGTGTGTATTGCTGTAGGAGCTTCTTGTTGAGTCTATATTCTACCTGGAGGAATAAAAAGTATTTGTTGTAACCATTAAAACCATTCTCTTAGGTCACCTTGGGGTTTAGCTAGTCTCACACACACACACACACACACACACACACACACACACACACACACACACACACACACAGTCTTGCTTTATTGACCAACTGTGAAAGCAAGAAAGCTCGCTGTCCCTCTGAGATAGTCATACATGTTGCACAGGGCTGCACCCCATACAAAAAGAAAACACACATTTACCCACACAAACTGAGAGAATGTCTAAAATACACAGCCATGGCAGCCACCCAAGTACCCACATAGAAACATACAGACACAAATACACAGAGAAACACAGGTGAACAGATGGGCATGCAGACGATCCCTCTCACTCCCCTTAACTTACTCAATCTCTCGGTAATCACCACTGATGTGTTGTTCTCCTGATTCAATTTCAGTGACACAAAAACAAAATCAGCAACTTTCTGTAGGATGCTCGCTATAAATGCCATTAAAAAAAAAAAAAAAGGCGCCTAAAAGATGCTCACTCACGCTTTGGCTGACATACAGAATCGAGGCATCTGCTGCAGTGATCTGAGCAGTCAAAATGGAGCCATGCAAGAGCAATTAAAAAGCCTTTATTCTGATTCTTAATTATTTCAGGAGGTTTAGAAAATTCGGAACCTCTCATCACAGTATCATCCAAATTAGGTTTTTAGTGACTCATCTGGCAAATGAGTTGACTTCTGAAAAGATTGTAAAAAATCACTTTTGAAATTGCTCACACAGGACTAAAAATTTGCCGATGTAAAATGTACCACTTCCACAATGGCGACAGCGTACAATTGGTAGCTACTGTAAAGACAGATGGACAGGCTGAGTGGCAGGTATTCAGACAGAGAAACAAGGGAAGAATCCGAGGAGGAAAGCAATTTATTTTTTCTCTGGGCATTGTGTGTGATGACTTTTTGCAACCCTTCCTTAAAACCCCAGGGGCCAGTATTGGTGCAACCCTGGTAACAGCACAAAACAACCCACCGTTTCCTCTTCTTCCAACACACACACACACACACACACACACACACACACACACACACACACACTATCTGCTAATGTGTTAGGATATTTTCATAGAATTATTAACACTCGGATTCCAAAATTTCTTTATGACAATATAATTTACTATTCAGATATGGACATTCACATTACACAAGAGGGGCGAATAGTCGACAGATTTCTTTACCCCTACCTAAATCTGACTCTATGAAGAGGACCGTGTTTTATAGGTCAATTGTGTTTTGGAACAATCTTCCAGTTGGGGTTCGTGAAATCAAGGGAAAAACTGGTTTTAAAAAAAGACTAAGACTGTATTTGTTTTCAACATCATAATATCGTCTGGATTGGTTGAGCGAGGTTGTATCATGTGCTATGTTGTTTTGCATTATTTTATTATTACTCTAGTCAGTACTTTTTGTATTGTAACTTTTTCTTGTTCTTTTATGTGTATTTATATATGATATTTTTGTGAGTAATTGTGATTGTAATTACTCACATACACGTTTTGTATGTATTGTTTGGACCCCAGGAAGACTAGCTGTCATCTCGGCATCAGCTAATGGGGATCCTTTTAAATAAACAAATAAACACACACACACGTCTCTCAGACACAATCAGACAGTATTACCATCTGTAAACCATCAAACTCACTGCATTTATTTTTTATTCATTAAATTATTCAGTAATTATTAAAAGGAAGCTACGACGGTATCAGTTCATCCCTCATATTTATTCTCATTTAGACTTGCATAAATCAATTACGACTCTGCTAACACTTTTTTTTTTTGCCACTGCTTTCAAGCGCACAATGAATAGGTTATGAGAGGTGTGTGATGAAATGACATAGTAAAGAACACAGAGTTCTTGGTAGTATTGTCTCTTGTCTTTCACCAAGGAGGTTGTGTTTTTTCTCCCGTTTGTTTATCCATCTGCTTTTCTATAGAATAACTCTAAAATGTATAAAGGGATTCCCATGAAATTTGGTGGACAGATAGACCATGGCTAAAAAAAATATTAAAAGATTTTTCTTGCAGTCTGGAGCCAGGATTTCCAACATCAAGCCCAAACAATTCTTTTTAGCAATAACTGTGGATATGACAGAGCTTTAACTACAGTGGGTCTTTTTTAGAGCCAGCAAATCAACCAGTGCGTGATAGGAATTTAACGGATACGCATGAGGTTGTTGCTGTAGTTTTTTCAGTTTTATCTTCTAATTAAAAATGCTAACTTGTGCTTACAAGTATGACAAGTAGCCTATTTGTTTGATTAAGGTTAGGATAAACAACTGATGAATTAGCCAATGCAGAGGTAATTCTGAGTGAGAAAAACATGCGTTTCTCTGTGGGTTTATGACTCCTATAGACACACACAGAAAGAACACATTGTTTTTTGTACCTCAGCCTTCTTGCATGACAGTTTTTTGCATATTACTGATAATATTTACTGTCCCAGGTGCCTGGTCCTGATAGCTTATAGAAATGGGTTCCAAAATGCTCCAACTATTGTCAGTGGCACTGAACTGTGCAATTATGTTCCAATTGTAAGCCCGGGGGCTACAATCTCCAGCACTGTGTGAGTCACAATGACGTCAGCTCCATCTCCTTCTGCATCCGTCTCTCGTGTGTGCGTGTGTGTGTGTGTGTGTGTTTATCTTTCCGATTCCTCACCTGTCTAACAGGTGTCCTTTATGTGTGCCTCTACTCTATAGACCTGCTGCTCGTCTCCCCATCAGCCCTTGTGCTCTGGACACGTGATTCTACAGTTGTCTCATATTATCCCATTATATCACGTACAAGTAATTATACTGTAGTGGCTTGTCGGTTTCCTCTTTTACTACTCATTATTACACAGGACATTCTTTGTAGAAGTGTATAATGTGTCAGTTAGGTATTATAATTCTCCAGATTAGAGAAATCAGACAGACACAAAATAGCAGACAGTTTTAACTAACCACCTGTGTTTTTCACCCATTTCCTGTTAGATAGTCTACACTGCCTGTCTTTGTTTTACCTTACTCCAACTCTACAGATCTGCCTGTCTGGCTGTTATTAATGCCTTGTTGCCTGCCCATTATTCTGGTTATTGCTTTCCCATTGCTTACATAGGACAGTCTTAAACCTGCATAAAACCATGTTTTCTTAAACTAGTCCTGCATCCTGAGTCTGCATTTGGGCACTAGTTCTTTCTATCTTAATGGGGTGTGGGTGTATGTGCTGTTATGTTGCTTTTGTGT